>NC_056737.1:955813801-955838801 GCF_019279795.1 Protopterus annectens
GTTTCTTTCACTTTCCTCACCATAAAGCAGCAGCTGTGCAGAGAACTGGGCTGCCTTTTTGTGGAAGGGGTGTGGAAGCATCTTGTACATAAAAGCGGAAGGTCACCATATAATCATTGCTGCCAAATAAAAGTGAAATGACTTGTTGGGACAGTGTACTTGTTTACCAATCACAAGCTGAAACAGCAAAATGTTACTGTAGTTCTTACATTTGTCATTCCTTTCTCAGTTGGAAATGAGTGTACAGAAAGGTGCTATCATTTTGGGGGCATACAATACATGAGAGCAAAGGGAAGTTACAGTTAATATTGTTTGTTAGAGGGCAGTGCCCATCAAAGAGCAAGGTTTGCCATTATTATTATATTTTGTAGTGGCCTTACAGTCAGAGGTGGTGTACCTTCTCAGAAGGGACACAGTCCACTGAGACAGTGTGTGTATTTTGCACCCAAATAGATTAAGATACTGATTTTTTTATTACTGTGGGTTGCCTTTAGGGAAATAAAATATGGTTTCTTACATAAAGCAAACAAAATCCAACATTTCACAGGGCTTTCGCTGCTCCATTTAGACAGTGTATTTAATTCTGACCTTGGTATTGTTTGACCATTTCTTGCAAAGTGTGGTGGAAGTACTGCACACTAAATTATCATTAGACCAGAAGAGAGAGACAATGAAGAGAGAGAAAATGCCTGTCTTTTCACAAGCCAAGGCAACATTCCAGTCCCTGCATACAGAGGGGTCCACTTGTATACTATTGTTTATTATAATTGTTTTTCCATTTTTTTGTCAGCATACCTGTAGCACAGGCACAGTGAAG
This sequence comes from Protopterus annectens, assembly GCF_019279795.1. Classification (NCBI taxonomy): domain Eukaryota; kingdom Metazoa; phylum Chordata; order Ceratodontiformes; family Protopteridae; genus Protopterus; species Protopterus annectens. The sequence continues at coordinate 955,814,619 of NC_056737.1, forward strand.
GAGGTAGCTGGTTGCAAGCTGTTAGAAAGTGCAATGAACATACCATCAGCATGCATTCATTCAGTCACTGCTGGCAATGGCAATATCTGGCTGTGACTGTACTATTTTTTGCTTGTTTTTTTGTTAATTAAATGGCCTCTGGACTTCCAGATGTAGTCATTTTTAACAGAGCTACTGCTATGATTGTCTGTTCTGGCTTGGCTCTTAGTGGGCTGTAAGAGACAAGCCAGGCTCATGGTTCAGCTCTGGCCCAGCTCTTCATCAAAAATCCCAGGCTTGCCAATGTCAAATCAAAACATAGGGTCGTACTCTGCCCTGATCGGCAATTACAGAATAAAATTCCACTTTAATATGTATCTGTCTATTCAAACATATCACATGGCTTGAAAAAAAACCCCAAAACAGAGATTCCTAACTAAAAAAGATCACCAGTTGAAAGATTCTCAGCTACCAACAGGGGCTTGGGTATCTACCAGTACTCTGTTTGTAATAGATTCATGCATGATGATTTATTGCTAGCATTCCATTTTATGAAGGGTTCAACTCTCCTTTGTCTCCTACACTTTCACAAAACAAATAGCTCCACAAAACTTAGAAAGAAAGACAGCGTTATTACTCACTGTTTCCCCATATCCGGAAAAATCTTATATTACATAAAAAACAGTAATACTCTCACTTCCTTTATGGCAAATCTTGATGAATGAATGGGTGCCCATAAGTTCATCCCACGCAGGCCAGAATTGTTCTCCACTTCTGAACTCAGGAAGTGCCATTTGAGGTTGGATACTTGCAAGGAGATTATGGTCTGTGGACTGATTGCTTTGTAAACTCTATAAATATAGGAATCCAAGAAATGACTTCTTGATAATATGCCTGGAAAGCTACACACAATATATGACAAGGCAATACAGGCAACGCTTACACATCACAAGAGAGTCAACATGAAAATCGATTTATATGTTATGGGCAGTCATAGCTATGGCAATGCACACTAACATATACTGCAAGAGCAGACATGTAGAGTTTTACTACTAAATTTAACAGCATCAGGCATTCCCTTTCATCTAAACAATGTGATACACAGAAGATGCACCACTAAAACTAAACATGAAACCCCTCTTGTGCAAAACTGTGTAGCATGGGCCAGTGTTGAGTTCTACACAAGAAAATACATTAAAAAGATACAAAAAACAGTAGAATAAGCCCATGTCATTTGACAGACATGTAAGCAATATGTAGCACATATAGAATAGTAACATAAAAGACTTAATTACAGAAACGTCAATGGGCAATATACGCATTGGTGCAGCGTACTGTATAAAGACATGCAATAACTAAAGTGCACACAAGCAAATGTGTCTCTACAGCAATAACTGAACTTTTTGCCAGACAGACTGTCATATTTGAAAAACACCTTTTTGTGTAGCTCTTGAGATTAATAGTATTGTCTATAATATGCGCGTGGAGAAATATCTAATGTGTACTGTATGTGACATGCATCATTTATGACATTTATCACATATGTGTGTGGTAGCATGCAGTATTCATGCCTTCGAGAACAGCTCCTTGAAATTTGCATATGCCAGCCTTACAGTAGTGTGTTTTGATCAAAACTCAAGTACATCTCCATATATTTTTCTGAATAACTTGAAAAACAAAAGAAAAAATCATGTCCAGCACTAGGACCCGTAAGGTGGATTTCAGTTTAATACCCTTACTTTGTCACACTCACATGCCAGTGGATTAGCTATAATCTCAGTTACTGTGATCTGATAAAATATTAACAAACCTGTGGAAGCCATCATCCCCAGTTAAACACACAAAACATACTGTTGAAGGAGGAGTGAGGCAGGCCTTCACCTTACTGCTTTGCAGCTCTGCTCAGGCACTCTGTCATTCAAATCTCAGGTTTTGAAGCTCAGTGTCAAATAAAAAGCTGCTTGAATTAAACACTAATGCTTCCTTAATGAAATATTCTAGTACCACAAAAGCAATACAGTCTAAAATAAATTATTTAGTTGTTCATTCATCATCTGGCATCAATCCATTCATTTATTTTTGATAACTAACCTACATGTCTGTAGTAATCATTTGCAGTAGAGTCCAAGGAAAATGCTTGCCACTTAAAATTTCAATAACCAGAAATAAAAATTAGTGGATTGAAGCAACAAACGTGCTTATCTGAAACAGGTAATGCTAACACATCTTACAAAGGACTTTTACAATGGCTAAGAGTTCACACGAAGAAGCTGGTAAGTATCACAACTGCTGTATAACAGCTTGATGTAAATTGAATATAATTCACAATTTAGGTCATTTCAGAATTACGCAAACTGTTCAGTCTGCTACATAGTATACTCTGATATTGTCTTTAAAGTTACTGAATCTTCTCCATAATTCCAAGTTTAGACAGGGGTATTTTTGACCAAACCATCTCCAAATGCATTTCATCTTATTCCCATTTTGCTGAGAAAGGACAATGTAGATCCATGATCGGTGTCTTATATTAACTCAAAGACTGATTTAATTAATAAATATTTTTACTTTGTAACAAGCCTACTCCAAAACAATGTGAGAAAGTATATAACTTGCTTTTCATTTCACCTACTCTAGATTTTTTAATGAAATACACTGATATGAATGACTTTTCATAAGTAATGCAAATCTAGTAGCTCTATTATAGGTTGACTAAAACTTTTAAGGGAGGTAACCGGACATATAAAGCATAGAGACATTATAACATCCCAAGAGAAGATAAATATGTTTTTAGATTACTTAGAAAATTCAGGTATTTTTATTTTGTATGAAGCAACTGAGTTGTGGCTGAAATTCTTAAAGTTAAAAGCATGCTGCATTATTTTCAATTCATCATGAAAGTAAATTTCAAGGTATTTTGCACAGCTAGGACAGTTATTTTCATCATTAAATGCAGTGGCCATAAAACTTAAAGAGCGAATTTGGTTAAAAAGTGCTTACTGAAAAAAAAGAAAAAAATATAAAATGAAAAAAATATGATATGGGGTTTATTTCTGAAAGTATATAAGGACACCTGAATCTGTACATGTAAAGAATTCAGGCTTTCTTAAATGAGTTCTGGAGATCTGTAATGGAATTCCCCTCGGTAAGTAATGTAGAATCATCAGTATTTTTATGGTATGCAAATCAGCACAGTGAGGAAATATTTTGTTAGTTTAGATGGCAAACAGCAATGAGGATAAAATTGGTCCCTAAGGGACTCAAACTTCCAAGATAAAAGAAGGCACTGAAGCAACTCAGTTTAATGAATTTCTTTCTTTCACATAGGTAAATCTGGAAATATTTTGCATAGAGTGAGAGGCTAAACCAAGTTTTGGCAACGTACATATTCATTTCCTGTGATCCATGGAATGACATGTACTAGTTAAGCCATGGAAAAGAGCTCATTTCATTTCACACTGGTTCAGACCTTTACCCAGAAATTTAGAATGAGAATAAACAGTAGAATCTATCACTGTCTCTTTTCAGTCAGTGTTTTGCAAAGTATGCTATCTTTTGGTCACATAGTAGTCTACATATGTGCATTGCAATCATTCTTATTGTTGATGTTTCTCTATCTTTATTTAACGGAATTACATAAGCCTCATTCCTGATCAGTAGCATTTCTTTTTCCTAATATAATTATACACCAGGTGATAGAGATGGCCTTTGAACTTTTACCATTTTATTTAATTTATGTGGAAGATGCATTGTACCAGAAGGTTCACAGAGTTGTTTTTTTTTTTTTTTTTGGGGGGGGGTGACTCCCAATCAGTTTATTTTCCTAAATTTAAATTTTGATTCTAATAATGATTGTTCAATATGAGTGACAGTGTTGATTTTTTTGATAAGATAACATTTGATATAAAATGATTTTTAGATGTTTCTGCTACTTCTTTTTCAGGGACAGATGAAAAAAGAAAAGGGGAAGGATTTTTCTATGATAAAACAGAAGGTTATTAATATTCTTTGATTATTTTTTGCAGAGGATATTTGCTTAGTAATAAAAGGACAGCCTGCTTATATATATTTTTTATTTTATTGTCATAGGATAGTGTGTACTTTCTGTATATTCATTTTTTTTATACAGGGCCCATAATTTGTCATGACACTGACGTATTTAGGACAGAAGTCATACAAATATTTGAACGTTGCATTCTCTGCATAATATCTGGCTAGAAAAACTGAAATAATAATATTAAATGAATTAAAACTGTTACAGCCAGACCATTTTGTTGACTTAATTTCATTGCTTATAGCTGAAAACTTGATTCTTTTTAGATACTTGCAGTACATGTAACAATAGTATTGATAGATTCCTAAAGTGGTTCCAAATATCTGAGGTGAGAATGTGCTCACTAAGGGTATCTGAGAAAAGCCCTATATCTGTAGCATTGTTGGAATGGGAAAAGCACGTCCTGAACACTATGCCTGTGTGACAAATCTTTTTTTGTAGTCCATAAGAATATATGACCTAAAATGAATAAGCTGATATGTTACTGAGATAATAAGCCATTGTTAAAATTCAAATCAATATATTAGTCACCTTGTCAAAGGATTTCAGACTAAATAACATCTCTGACCCAGGGGTTGGTGCCCTCTCCTAATGATTTAGATAAGTCTTTGAATATATAAGTAATTTATTTCCACCAATTTATATGTTTGGAAATTATGAAATCTATACCAGGCTTCATTAGGGGTCATATTTGTGAACCATATTTCATTCATAATTATAATGTTCTATATAAAAATATATTAGTTTATAAAAGTATATTCGTTTATTAAAGCATGGTGTTGTTAAAGATTGGTATAATGGTTTAGATGTTTACCTTATAGATACAAGGTGCAGGGTTTGAATCTCAATGGGATAAATGGCTAGGATTAAAATAGCTTGCAAAGGCATTTAATTTAGTACTGAACTATGAACTAAAGTATAAACTAAATATGTGGTCTACCACTAAATGCACATGTCATGGTATATGGAGATAATAAATGATTGTTAGCGAATACGTGTGGTAAAATGTGAATCAGGCATTGACTGACAGAGCCAATATGAGAGGAACGTGTCATTCTTAAGGGTTGTGGACTTTTGGCTCACTCATTGCACTACAATATAAAATAAAGTCATTCATCATATGTCAATTATGTTGTCATTTAATATATACAATATAAAATAAAAAAAATCTGAAACTGCATATTGCTAACATTCATCCCTGGATTGTTGCTTTTTGTTCTGACTACATAATGAGAATCAGGGAGCTTGTCCACTTTGTGGATGGCTTCATCAAGACAAAACTATTAATTCCTTCAGTAACTTAAAGACTCGCTATACCCATCTTAAATTTACCATGTTAGCATACATCCAAGGAAGGCACTACTGTGGTAGTGAACTAGACAAATAAAACCATCATAAGAGAGGGACAGCATCGTGACTTAGTGATAAGTTGTCCATCTAACACCTCCACTCTGCATGGTTTAATCCTGACCCTCATTTACTGTCTGTGTGGAGTTTTGCATTTTATCCTCATGTCTCATATCTGCATGAATTTTCACTGGGAGCTTCAGATTCTTCAAAACTATGGCTCCACTAAACTGTCCCTATGTATGGTGTATTTGTCCTTGAGGAATGGATCATTGCTGTAAATGGTCTACTTCAATTACCCAGGTAACAAACAAGTAGTGAAACAGACAAACAAGCAAACAGACACTATGCAAAATGCTTGAACAAGTAAAACACCACCTTGTTGTCTTCATACTGTCTTGTTATGCTTTCATTTAGAGACTTCATCAGTTGTTTACCATTCTAGAAAGCAAGCTATTTGCTCCAATAACCCAAATAAAATCTTGGCTAGCGTAAATAGGACCATAGGTAGAAACTAACACAACTTATGTCATACCTACTGTACCACCAAATAAGATGGTAAATCAATTCTGCTAAATTTCCCCTTGCTACAATACTTATGCAGCTACTCTATAACTCAACCTCAGCAGCTCTACCCTTCTATATTCTACATTTACAAGGTCACAGTAATATTAATATCTCAGCATATTGGTGATCTTCCCAACGGAGTTAGCCTGGAACGGATGTTGTATACCCATGGTTTATTAAAACTTGTAAGAATTACATTGCCAGTTTCATCATGAATTTAACCAGTAAGTGCCACAGCAAACATTCTCAGTAAGTGCCACAGCAAACATTCTCATCAGCCTGGAAATTGACACAATTATCACTATTCTTAAATTAGCCACCAGCTAACTCCCCAGAATTCATAACTATCTCATCAATCCCTTATTACAAAATAATGCCTCCAAACACCAATCAAGTACCCACTTTCTAAACAACAGCAGGGATTCTCCAGAGGAAACATAATTATCATTTTATATATACAACATACTGACCTGTGATGATCAAGGTCAAATAACTGGTGGATTATTTATCAACTTTACAAAGTTCTTTGATAATATAATCTGAAAGCATCACATTAAAACTTCATAAACACCCTCTATGTATTCAGATTTAAGTCAGATAGTGGCACCTACTTCAAAAGCTACCCGGCCACCAGGTATTTTCAGGTCAAGGCTGGTCATATGATACAATATGTGTAACCATACCTATCACTCCTGCTATACATGAAGGTACAGTTCTTGATTCCTTGCTCATTTGTAACATAAACAGAACATGTTGAAGGCACATATATATGCTCAGAGACTAGCCCAGCTTTGGAACAAACTTCCCATTCATATGAAGCAGAATTCAACCCTCACCCTTTTCAAACATAACCTGGACCAGTGTCAGCTTGTAAATCTTCTGCCACATAAATATATGTCAATTATGTTTGGGAATACATGGCTAGACTTAAAAGTTCCTCTCGGGCCCTTAGCCCAGTAATAAACTATAGACACATGAACCTATTTAAATAAATAATAACTAGGAGCTACTCAGAACATATATAAATTACCATACATATCAGAATGACATCAGTATCATCTGCTTTTAGTCGATTTATATTTTATTTATTTATTTAACATTTTTTACCAGGAAAGTCTGACTGGGACAGAGCCCATTTTCAGTGGAGGCCTGGGGAGAAATGCTCTAGATGCATGTCTTTGGAATATGGGAAGAAACCAATATGAACACAGGGAGAACATGCAGACTCCACACAGAAGGCACCCCAGTTGAGAATTGAACCAGAGAACCTCTTGCTGTGAGGTGATAATGCTAACTGCTGTACCACTGCATCGCCTATTTACATTTCTCTAATATTTATTTCTAAGCTTCTGTATGATGTAGAGAATTTGGTCACGGTCTATACCTAATATATACCTTTTGGAATGTAAAAAAGTACAGTCATTTCTGCTCTATCAGTCAGTAAAAAAGCATTATCACTTCTAACAAAAAGCTCACTAAATAAACAATATCTTATCTTCCCACACACAAACCATGTGGAAACGCTACTACTTTCTGAGAAGAACAGAAACAGTTTCCATCTCTTAAACTAATATCCTGTCTTGAGAACCAAATGTTATCAGACTGAGTAATGTCAAATTTTGCTTTGTCTGTACAAACACAAGAAGGTATTCAAAGCCTATATTATTAAAAAGACATACTGCATTCTCTGAGTGAGCCCATTCATGGATGTATGAGTAATTTTTCTAAAACACATGTGTAGCTACAAATCCTATTGTATTATTGAAATACTTGCTAAACTCTGACTTATGTAGCCCTAGGCTGTGGCTAAAATGGATCTAGTTCACTTCCCCAGTAACCAACAAACAAACATACAAGCATAATACATACATACAGTTGAGTACATGCAAACATACATAAGTAAACAAATTGTTTTGGAAATCCTTGAAAAATATAGTTGACAATTACACTGACCACATGTTCTACTTCTACCATACCTCTATGAAGAATTTTCCCTTGAAAGTCCCTTCATAAATGTTCCCAAATCTTTCCCTTCCCCGTAGAAATGTATGCTAAGCTTTGTGTAACTTTCAGAGGCTCTTAAATAATTCTTCAAGGCTATGGGAACACATTTTCTGTGTTTTTTTCTATATACCATATGATTCTTATATGATATGAGACAAAGGTGTGCAACTATGTGAGATTAATCTTGCCTTTTAACCCCATATCTACTTGTATTGCCTACTCTTGCATATCCTAACATTCCATACAATGATCCTACACTCTGTGTGTAGCATTCTGTGTGTAATCCTTACAATTTTCATAAATGCTTTTGCAAGGCAATGCAAAGCCACCCGGAGTCATTTACTTCAAAACTGGAATTCATTAATGAATATTTTAAAGTCTAAAGAAGGTGGCGTTCGATTTAGAAGTTTCCTAAATAAAAGACTGCCACAATCTAGCAAATGTTTCTCTTATATGGGATGCCTATTTTGTAGATACATATAATAACAAAATCATTAATACTGAAATAGGAAACATGAATAATTTGTTTCTGCAGTAGTCTGCATACATCTGTGGTATAAGTGAAAATTGCATGGTATTTTTATCTTCTTTTTTTGACAGTTATCTACCTTATTCTCTTGTAGATTCTTTCACCCCTTTCTCTCACTTCTTTTCTATACTTATGGAATTTTATCCTGGAATTGCAAATGTCAGTTATGCCATTTTTGTTATTAAGTCTGGAGGAGGTCTCCTTAACCTTGTTCCCTTGAGCCAGGACAAGTCATTCCAGGTTATAACAACATCAGCAATTTTCCTGGTGCTGATTCCCTTGTATTTACACAGGGGCATTGCAATATTAAGGACATATACATGTTTATTTCCTACTAAAGCACTGCTATAATTCATTATGAGAAATTTAAAAGAAAATGAAAGCAGTTTGTAGCCGCCTGCAATATAATTCTTCAATTGAAAATTAATGCTGAATCTACAATGTGTCAAGCAAATTACATTGCTGTCAGCTGAGTTATAGAGTTCTCATTTTCAGAAATCATAATGCATGATACAACATTTTAGAAGATATACTTATCGGTTAAATTTATTTTGCTTTGTTCCTCTGTTGTAAATAAAATCTTTCACTCCTGAGGTTGTGAGGATGCACTGATGGCAAGTTGTATAGGTGGACAAACAGTGGAATATGCTTTTTAGGGAGGCAATTAAGAACTTCTAGAACTTATTACTTCAAACAAGTATTTTAAAGTTAGGTATGCTACGTTGAAGGTACAATGTGAAAGATGTGTTCCATTGTTATCAACAAATCAGTGTGGTTCTGACCACGTATGTGAATCATGTTTTTTTTCTTACTGGACTTATATCAAGACCAAAGTGTTATATTACACACCTCTTCCCAAACTAACGAGATTGTGATAATATCAGTTTTCAATGCTGAGCCTTGAGGTTTGCAGCTCTTTGAAGTTCATAGCTTTCATGGACTGGAAAGGCGGCTATTACCTGTCATACTGGTTTTTGGTTCTAACTGATTGTGTAATATTCACAAAGCATCTCATAATGAGACTTCTGGCAGTTCTGCCTTTCCTTTTTTGTGGTCAACGCCCAGTCAGATGGTGGACTGAGATAATGGTATGAACGTGTAAGACTATGTACTGAATATCCTCTTTTCATGCAAGAAAATGTAACAACCTTTCTTTGAAAGACTTTATTGTGCAAATCTGCACAATGCAGATCAAAGAGTAAGGTAACAGACAGTTAAAACGATTGATACCACTCCTGTGATGGTTGTCACATTAAATGAAAGCAGACTTTTCACGGTATAAAATAAAGGATATAAAGCAGTTCTCCCACTTGAGCTTCATCACACAACATGTGAGACAGTGAAATGCCTTTCTAAATCAGAACAGGGAACATCATTTTGCAAACTCAAAGTATTACTGAAAGGATAATAGAGGGGAAAGTTGAACAGAGTGAAATTAATTGTTCCAAGACAATGAATGGCAGTTCTTTTCAGTTGTATGCATATCTTTATCTATGACTGATGAATTTAGTCAATTTATGGCAATACTTTATTTTTGTTGGTAGACAACAATGAACGTCTTAGAAACAAATGGAGCAACTGGTTTAATGATTTTGCACCAAATTAGTAATAACTTGAATGTAACTGTTCAGAGACACAAATATACACATGATCATCTATTATCATTAAAACCCTTCAAGTTATGCTGTCCTGTTGTGTCCAGATGGGGAAAAAGGTGAAGTTAAAAGTACTTTGCGGAAAGTCTTTCTAACCTAGGGCTATGCAGAGTACTGTAGAAGGGGAACAAAGAAAAAGTGCTTTAGTTTAGCAGCTATAAGTGAGTTGTTAAATATTTTGCAAGGAAAATATATTTTTAACAAGAAAATGTATTTCTTCTACAGAAGAAACTAGCTTGTCAGTGAAAAGAGGTTCAACCAGGAAAATATCATGTGTATGATGTGGCCAGGGAAAAGAAGAAATGTGTGCTGATTAAGTTTTCTACCAAATCATTGTTTAGATTATTTTTTAAAGCCACCCGTAATGATATCATGATTGAAAAAAGGCATCTCCATTAAGCATAAAAGCAGCATGGAAAGGTGGGATTGCCATAGAGAAATGGGTCCTTTGACCACAAATTTATTATAAACTCCCCTTAATTGTTTCCACTTCAAAAATAAACCTATCATTGTACTGCAAGCAGTACGACACAGCCCATCTACCTGCTTAACTGAATAAACTATTGTAAACTTCAACAAGCCCCCAGATTCTCTATGCCTTGCACGGCGTGCAAGATCAGTGCAGGAGTTCTAGCAGGCAATATGTCTGCTGTGTGATCCAGGAACAGCCTGCAGGGCCGTGCACAAGCGCTCCTGTGCTAATCCTGCATGGACTAAGTCCCTGTATGCAAATCTCCTTATTTTCATGAGAAATCCATGCAAATGAGGTGAATTTGTGATCCAGGAAGCTTGCAACCCGCCTTGCAGGAGTAGTGCAATCGCAGAAATTTACTCGGTTAGTAACCGAGTACATTTCTGCAAAATCCAAAACGGAGCTGTGACAGCTCCAAATAAAGGCTGCATATCACTCAGGAAGCATGGCAATGGTCAAGTATAAGACCATTGGCATTGCAAAAAGCCAAAAAAAAAAAATTTTATTTTTATTTAGCCAATCTCAGCTGTTTAAGCTTAGCGCAGTGGCGCGCAAATGGGATCAGAGGGGAAATAACAAAATAAACCTAAATTAAGCATTCTAACTTAAATCACTATTCTGCCATGCAAGTCAATGGCAGGAAGAAGACGATATGGCCAGTGAGTAGTGGTTGCTAAGGGGTGAGGCTCAGTGTGAGACATGTAACTATGCATTAGCAGGCAATCCTATGTAAATGAGGGGAATGATAGTGAATCCCTGTTTTCCCCAGCATGCTAGTCAGGTCCCAACAGTGTAAGAGTAGGAATAGCTTGATGCAAGCCTAGCTGTTAGTTGATATCATGGGGGGGGGGGTGTCAGGCATACTGTAAGCAGATTGGAGCCCTGTGGCTTGGGTTTGCTCCTAGCTAAGCACAGCTAAACAACGGGGTGTGTCTGACTCTGCCTAGCACTCCTTACATTGCCTAAGCGGGTGTGCGTGCCATGCACTGGGTTTTAAAGGAAGAAAAAAAAGTTAAAATTAGGAAATATCAGCACTGTGCACATTTGAGCACTCTATTTGTGCGGCACACCCCCGGGCTTAAACAGGAAGACAATGGGAAGGGAAAACAGCAGTAAGAAGGTAATCAAGGAGAACTAGCATAGCTGGCAGGTGAAATGTATCAGAATCAGCCAATTACACAGGCAGCAGACCAGCCCAGCCCTGAATACTACTATAAACTATGCAAACACCTTCCACTCCGGTTTTTCCCATACTCTACAACACCAATATATACAAGCAGGGAAATTTTAACAAACAAACCTACAAAATGAGAGGGGCTGCAGCAGGCAACATAGAACAACATGTGCAAGAGGCTGAAAGTGGTGAGGATGTGAATGCTGCCGATCAACCCACAATAAGGAGACAGAGAAGAGTGTACAGACCAGGGTAACCTACCGGGGGCTACATGAGCTGGAGATAGTGGAGTGCTATAGGGTGGACAGGGACGTCCTACAGCAAATTGTTGAACTGTGCCGGTCATGTCTGACACACCAAACTGACCGAGGGGAACTCATCCCAGTGAATACCAAGGTATGTGTAGGCATAGGAATACTAGCCACAGGTACCTCCTAAAGATCAACTGGGGATATCATGGGGATCTCACAGGCATCAGCATCAAGAGTATTCCACCAGTTCCTGGATGCCATGTCAGCACATACCAGTGAGCACGTATACTTCCTCAACACCCATGAGGTGTTGGTCAGCAATATGCGTCTCTTCCTCCAAATAGCAGAATACCCTGAGGTAGTTGGTGCTATAGACTGCATGCACATATGCATCAAAGCACCACCCGGTGATCAGGGTAGGGCCTAGATCAACCGCAGGGGGCATCCCCTCCATCAACTGCCAGGTCATCTGTGATGCCCAGGACATTATAATGAATGTGTGTGCTGGCTGCCCTGGAAGCTATCACGATTCCCACATTTGGCATCTGACACAGCTGTATCAGAGATTTGCCAATGGGTACATCCCCTACAGTCACCTAGTGGGGGATGCTGGTTACACATTGGAGCCATGGCTGATGACAGCCATCAAAAATGCACACACACCTGAACAAGAATGCCATAATGAGGCACATGCACAGACCAAACTTATAATAGAGCATGTGTTTGGGATGCTCAGTTCATGGTTCCAGTGTCTGGACACATCTGGTGGAGCCTTGCAGTACTCACCAGCTAGATGAACCCAAATTGTTATGGTATGTGCCATGCTACACAATATGATCCTGTGGAAACAGCTGCAGCAGGAACAGCAAGGGGCAGGGCCACACAGCCCCCCAGCAATGCCAAGGCCTGCACAGGCATAGAGTGACTCAGAGGAGGAACAACCTGAGCCTGCCCCAGTAGGCAGATGGAGGGGTGCCCAATATGCCGAGGGCGCGGCAAAGTGACAATGCATAGCACATACACTGACACAGTAGGGACCCAGGGAATGACACCTCTCTCTGACTTGCACATACAGTAAAAGGGATGCCAAACGTGACACTACCTGTGCTCAACCATGTATAGGGAGTGTACTATGTGCATCTGACATAGGCAGCCCTCCAGCACCATCCCCAAGTCTGACAAACCCACAAGGTAAGTCAATCAACCTACCAATTGCCAAATGGAGTAAAATGTGTTATTACCTGTATCTATGGTATGGATGTGAGCATGGAAGGGAATTGGGTGGCTGCATGTTATGGCAGCAGAAAGTAGACACCCACTGTGGCAGTATGACATCTGTAACACATACTGGAGTCACCATAGTAGCCAGTACTATACAGGGTGACAAAACCCACTGCAGGAAATGTGCTGGGAGACATGTGTGTCCATATGACTTACACATGCCAGTCAGGGAGGTTTGCATACCCAACAACAGTCTCAGCCAGTAGGACAGGTGAAGACATACCCAAACAGTGCCTGTGCTATGGCCTCTGAATGATGGCTATGGGTAACCTCCCTCCCAGGCCTACACAGACAGACAACAGCAGGTCAGGCAGTGGGATGTTAGTTCTGAAAGGTAGGAAGTCAGACAGTAATATGTAGGGCAACCAAAGCTAAGATCTGTAGTACATTGGTATGCCTCTAGTCAGCATGCTAGGTAAGAATACAGAATGAAATGGACTACCTGACATACCAGTACAGTCATAGCAAATGTCTACAAGTGTCACGGTGTGCTCCCCCCGTCCCATGTAGTAATGTAATAACAGTCAGGTGTGCTCCCCATCCTGTGTAGAAATGTAGAAATAGTCAGGTGTGCCCCCTCCATCCTACATAGCAATGTAATAACAGTCAGGTGTGCACCCCCAATCCTGTGTAGAAATGTAGAAATAGTCAGTTGTGCATCCCCCATCCTATGCAGAAATGTAGTAACAGTCAATGCCAAATGATCAATGGATACCCTGCAGAAACAGCATGCTACCTGTAGGTGTACAACACAAAGGTCAGCACTGCAGTACAAACTACCTGCACTCGATCCACACATTCAATACAGATGGGCATACTGGGCATGCTCACACACTTAGAGAAATGAAGGCAATGTCAGTCAACAACATACTGAAAGGTCATACTGGGCATGCTCACACACTTAAACACATGAAGGCCATGTCTGCAAACACCAGTGGACCACACATATCTGGCAGTCGCAGATGTTAGTGCAGAAACTCCTCAGTATGTCCCATTCATGCATTGCACATGCAGTGGATAGGAATACAGACATATATGTAAGGACAACACACTATAATAAGCCAAAGGTAGATGTGCATAGATGTGTAGAAGAGGGTGACTGTGACAAGGAGCCATCCAGGCCTGTCCCACCCAGCACACAGCCAAAGGGTCCCAACCACATGAGGTTCAGATGTCACTCACTGCAGATACTAACCACCAGTATCCATCAGCATTACAGACTATGTGGTGCACTTGCTAGCTGTGCAACATGACTGTACAAGGAAGTAGTCATCTAGCAGCTGTATACATGTACCTGTGAAATATGACCCTGTGTGTGCCCGCATCTGGTGTGTCAACATCTATATGAATGGGTTATGGCCCATGCACACACACTGCCCTCCCCATAGCCCTACTATGACAATCCTGCTGAGATCAACCACTATGAAATAAACCTTTGGGAGAGTTGCATCCCAGTAATCTCTGTGGTGTGTCCCATAATTGTATACTGCTGTAGTATGATAAACTAGTTAGGTAGGAATTCCAATCCCAAACATGGCAACTGTGTGTCTGTGTGTGTGTGTGTGCATGTGTGTGTGTGTTTGCATGTGTCTCTGTCTGTGTTGAGGGCAATGCTTTTAAGGGTAGTCACACTCCCTACAATTGAAATGCTCTACATTGGTAAGGCTGCTGATGTCATCCACCTAGAAATACATTTCCGGGAAGGCTGTAGCCCAGTAATCTCTGTAGCAAGTGACATAACTGCATACTGCTGTAGTGGGATAAAATAGTTAGGTAGGAATTCTAATCCCAGACTTGGCAAGTGTATTTGTGTGTGTGTGTGTGTGTGTGTGTGTGTGTGTGTGTGTGTGTGTGTGTGTGTGTGTGTCTGTCTGTCTGTGTAGAGAGCAATGCTTTTTAGGGTAGTCACACTCCCTACAATTCAAATGCTCTGCTTTGGCAAGGCTGCTGATGTCATCCACCTAGAAATACACCTCTGGGAAGGTTGTCAACCAGTAATCTCCCTAGCTCATCCTATAACTGCGTGCTGCTGTAGTGTGATAAGTTAATTAGGTAGGAGTTCTAATCCCAGACTCAGCAAGTGTGTATGTGTGTGTGTGTGTGTGTGTGTGTGTGTGTGTGTGTGTGTGTGTGTGTGTGTGTGTGTGTGTGTGTGTCTGCCTGACTATGTCTGTGCAGAGAGCAATGCTTTTTAGGGAAGTCACACTCCCTACAATTCCAATGTTCTACTTTGACAAGGCTGCTGATGTCATCCACCTGGAAATACACCTCTGGGAAGGTTGTAGCCCAATAATCTCTGTTGCAGGTCTTATAAGTGTGTACTGCTGTAGTATGAACAATTAGTTAGACTTGGTAGTGCGTGTGTTTGTGTGTGTGTCTGTCTGACTCTGTCTGTGTAGAGAGCAATGCTTTTTAGGGTACTTTCGTAAGGATGCTGATGTCATCCACCTAGAAATACACCTCTGGGAATAATGCAGCTCACTAATCCCTGTAGTGTGTGCCATAACAGCATACTGCTGTATTGTGACATAGAACTCTGATAGGGTTCTATCCCCACCCAAGGCAGTTCTGGTTTTGTGGGTGTTTCAATGTCTGTGTAGGGAGCAATGCATTTTAGGCTAGTCACACTCAATACATTTCAAATGCCCTACTTTGACAATCCTGCTGATGTCATTCACTGTGAAATACACCTTTAGGGAAAAAGTTCTCCAGTAATCCCCATGGTGCATCCTATAACCGCTTCATGCTGTAGTGTGATATAGACCTCTGTTAGGGGTTCTATACCCACACATGTCAGTTGCGGAATTTTTTGTGTGTGTTTCAATGTCTGTGTAGGGAGCAATGCATTTTAGCCAAGCCACAATCACTACATTTCAAATGTCCTACTTTGGCAAGCCTGCTGATGTCATTCACTGTGAAATACACCTTTGGGGAAGAAGTTCTCCAGTAATCCCTGTGGTGCAGTCTATAACAGCTTCTTGCTGTAGTGTTCATAGGTTCATAGGTTCATAGGTTCATACTAGGCTATCTGCCCTAGGGCATTTATAAGCCTAGCCAGAGTGTGCTTGGCTTTCGCCACCCATTTTAAATTAATTTTGCTATGCCTTTTTTTGAGGTTAGTATACTGTGCCTCTGTCTAACAGTGACACAGAAGTGATAGCCGGGGTAAACCTACGATCCCCCATCCACTCATCAAGATTCCTCTTGAAGAGAGTCAATGTGGGACTCTGCCTAACCTGGACTGGGATTTTATTCCAGAGTGAAGAGAGCCTCTGGGTTATGAATCTGTCCCTCCAGCATGTCCTATTTATTTCAGTGCTGAGGTTCAAGTCTCTTGAGCGCGTAGCTCGATGGGATTTGGATTTTCTGAGGTGCAGCATGTCCATTAATTCCGGGTTGGACATGGCTTTATACGTCCGGTGCAGATCGCCTCTGAGCAGCCGGTATGCCACTGAGTAGAGCTGGAGTTTCTTTAACCGGGCAGCATATGGCATCTGTTTGAGCCCTTTGATCCTCTTGGTGAGGTACTTTTGGGGTCTTTCCAGTTGCTGCAGGTGTCTGGTAAGGTACATCCCAAAAGGGGCATTGTACTCAATTATGGGCCTGATGAGGGATGAGTAAAGGGGCACGATGACCTCCCCTGATCTAGATATGAATCCCTTCATGATTAGGTGGGCTATATAAAATGTTTTTCTAACCACTTTGGCCACGTGTTTGTCAAATGAGAGATTGCTATCAACTTGGGTCCCCAGGTCCCTAATGACTTAAATGGATTATCACCTATGTGGTAATTTGTGGGCACTTTGTTTTTGCCAAAGGGGATGACTATACACTTTTTGGCGTTTAGCTTGAGGCCATGGCTCTGGCACCAGTTGTCTGTTTCTATGAGGCCCTTTTGGAGATTGCTTGTGTCGGCTGGAGAGTTGATTATGGCGCCCAGTTTGCAGTCATCTGCGAACTTGGTCAGCCACAGTCCTTCCGTGTTGGCCTGTACCACCGAGAAATATATACCGAACAAGAGAGGTCCTAGGACTGAGCCTTGTGGGACGCCACTTGAAACTGGTTTGGAGTCTGACATGGCTCCAGCAATTCTAACCATGTGGGTTCTGTCCTTGAGCCAGGGGTTTATATTTAAGCTGGTGAGCTTATCTATAATGCCTGAGTGGGGTATTGTATCGAAGGCTTTTGCGAGGTCCAGGTAGGCTGTGTGGACCACCTTCCCCTCGTCAATGGCCTTGGTGACTGTTTCAAAGAAATCGACCAGGTTTAAGAGGTGTGTGTGTGTGTGTGTGTGTGTGTGTGTGTGTGTGTGTGTGTGTGTGTGTGTGTGTGTGTGTGTGTGTGTGTGTGTGTGTGTGTTTATATATCTATATATATATATATATATATATATATATATATATATATATATATATATATATAGATATATACACACACACACACACACACACACACACACACACACACACACACACACACACACACACACACACACACACACACACACACACACACACACACACACACACACACAAACACACACATACACACACATGCTTTCTCAGTCCATGTACATTGTAAATGACAGTGAGGTGTAGAGTATGTGCATTTCCATGCCACTTTCTAATTACTTTACCATTATCAGTCTGGACACTTCTCATTTATTTTGAGTTAATTATGAATCTGTTAATTGTGGTAGAGCATGTGGTCAGCCTAGGTCAGAATAAGGAAAAAAAACATAACAGGAAAATACAGCAATACTAAAAGCAGTGTGGGAAACGTGTGTGTGTGTGTGTGTGTGTGTGTGTGTGTGTGTGTGTGTGTGTGTATATATATATATATATATATATATATTAGCAATATAATAAAATTACATAAAGGACACTGTTGAAGTATCTGCCATGGACAAGATCCAGTTTAAGTTCTCTTCAGGAGACATAATATGCAATATAGAAATATGTGAAGTGGCCATACCATATGAAGGCCATTTCTGTTGTTAATTTATTGTTTTGTATGGAAATTTGTGAGATTTAGGATTGTTTTTAATTATTTTGTTTTACATTTGTCAACCAGGATAGTCCAACTGGATGCAGGTCCATTTTCAGCGGAGGCCTGGAGAGAAAAGCTCCAGATTACAATAATAATACATAGCAGTTAGTTCATAATAAAGTGAATATAAGGCATTGCATAGTATACCTAGTAAAAAGTAGTAACTCATATAACATAGTAGAATAGCCATTTCCAACATATACAGTGTAAAAGACAGTGCATGGAAGTCATAGAGCAACAAAATATAGTAAGGTATACATACAGTAGTGAAATTCAAAGATATGATTGATTGTAACAGCTTGTAGTAGTATATGGTACACTATACAAAACGGTAGGACTATAGGAATAGCAGATATTAGTTTGTACATTAAGTTCATCATCCTGGAGAGTCACAAGAACATGACCAGTTATCCATATAATGTGTTTTCAAGAGTTTTTTGAGCTGTATGGCAGAGCTGTTTGAAGTCAGGAAGCTAAGTAAAGTATTCCAAGCTTTAGACATAGTACAGCTAAAGAGGGATTTACCAGCTTCATTATTAAATTTACTGACATGTAGGAGATTCTGATTACTAGATCTTAGCATTCTAGTAGTAGTATAGGGTTGGATTAGTTCCTGCAGTGCTGGAAGGTTATCAGGGTGGTAGTGCAGCTTATGTACAAATAACAGTTGATTGATTTTAAGAAGATGAGGCAGCTCTGGCCAGTTTAGTTGTTTGAGTGGGACACAGTGATGAGTTTTGTGTGAGGACCCTGAGGCAAACTTGGCAATCTTGTTGTAGCAAGATTCTAGCTTGTTTAGGCCAGCCTTCCATACATTAGTTAGAACAGGGAAAGCATAGAGAAGGGTAGATAAGTGATGTATTCTAGCAATTGTCGTTTTAGTATGTTTACTGAGGAATAGTTTATTACGATAGAGGAGGCCTAGTTTTTTATGGACATTCTTGATAGTTTGGGATATATGGATATCAAATCTCAGGTTATATATTTCTACACCTAATAGTTTTGTGTGAGTGGTTGGGGAGATCTTGGTTTTGTTGTGGGACAATAAGATAAATTTGTCACTTGAGGGGTGGGATCGACTTGGGCTAAAGAGAAGAAGTTTTGTTTTGTTAGGGCTGAGAATTAGGTGGGAGTTAGAGAACCAGGTTTCAGCAGAAGAACAGTTTTGGGTTAGGGAATGAAGGTCATTTATTGTGGGGGTAGTGCAGATAAGGATGGTATCATCTGCATATTGCACTATGGAGGCATTAGGTGTGGAGGAGGACAGGTGGTTGGTGAATATTGTTGGGACTTAGTAATGCTGTCCTTAAAAAAACATTAGCACCCTGATTGGTTGAAGAGATGAGTTTTTAATCCTTTCCTGAATGTATAGAAGGAAGGTGTATCATCAGTGTGCATGGAGATGGATTCCCATATTTTATGAATGAATATTGAGAAAAGGTTTCTTTTGTTTTAATTTGGTGAATGCAGGAAGGGGGTCATGGGGGTTGTCAGTGATCATTAGTTATACAGTGTTTGCCTTACTGATAGTCTGCTGGCAAACAATGGAAAGGATTCCAAACTGATAAATATAAAATTCATTGAGCAAAGTAGGAGGCTAGTTGTTTGCAGAATGGACAACCATTTGACTTTGGCTATGCAGTGGCAGTGGTAGTGTGCTCCTGCAGAGAGCATTATAAATCTGCAAACATTATTAGATATGAATCGGAGTAAGGATAGGTTGATTTTTGAAGTGGAAACAATTAAGGGGAGTTTACATTAAAGTTGTGGTAAGACAACACCTTTACCTGTAGCAATCTCACCTTAAGGGATTAGCTCATGCTGTAAATGAATTCAACACAACTTTTCTAAATGTGCTAAATAGCCTTGCACCTCCTAGAACGAAGAGACTAAAAGAAAATAATGCAATTTGGTATCCATAAAGAGTAGAATGCTAATGCAGGATTGAGTAAATGCATGAAAAGAAAGGTAAAAATATAAAACACCTCAGTAGCTTGAAAACTTCAGAATGTTTCGCAATCATACTAAAAAACAAATAAATGAAGACAAAATTATACTACAATAACTTTAAGAATATTACTAAACACAACCCTAAAAAATCTGCACATCTGTTAAAGATATTTTATATCCCAGACAAAAATCCAACCCAAACCCCTCTCCCGATAACTCACCACTCGAAACTGCAATTCAGTTCAACTCTTATTTAACTTTATACATAGTATAGCATCTCTCATCCAGGATTCCTCAACATCTAATCCCAGCCCTACCCAACAACCACATATCACCACACCCACCTTCACTTTCAAAAGTGTGCCCCCATCCTATATAAAACTACTCGTAAACGAACTTAAACTGTGATCTTCTTCAGATGATGACCTTCCAAGTGAGTACCTAAAATAGCAGTCATTAGCACTGCATGCCCTATCTCAATCATTATAAATAGGTCAATCCAGGAATTCCACATTCCCTCTGTCTGGAAAAAATCACACGTTATCCCTCTGTGCAAAGAAGGAAGGAAATTCTACAGACATTAATAGCTTTAGACCTATAGCAATCTTATCTCCCCTCACCAAAATATTTGAAAAATGTATTCAAAGCCAATTGCTAGACTATCACCTGCAGGAAGAACTCCTTTTTCCTTTACAACATGGCTTCCATCCTTCTACAGTACTAGCATTGACCTTCTACTGTCAATAAAGCTAGAGATAATGGCAAACCAGTCTCTTCCTTATTTCTAGACTTCTCTAAAGCATTTGACATAGTTTATCACATTAAACTTTTACTTCAAATGTTCTCCCTAGGTCTGTCTCTGCTCACCCTTCTGTGGTACAAAAGCTACCTGTCCAATAAGTACAGGTTAGTAAAATAGCAACCAATGTTCTCTCCTTACCTTGCAGTCATAACTGGTGTACCACAAGGCTCTATCCTTGGTCCCTCCTCTTTAACATTTTCAACAACACCCTGTATACATCCACACAACAGGCTACCTTAATACAATACACAGATGATTCCACTCTCATTTGCACATCTAACAACATGGGACATCTCCAAAAATTACACAGGAAGCTTTAACAGCTACTGAAACATCCCTTTGTAACTCACAACTCATGCTCAACCCAAAAAAGACTAAGCTAGTGATAGTGGATAATAATCTTACATTCAACCTGCATATACAAAATTGCTTAAGAAAAACTCATCAAAAACTAGATACACTTTACAGAACCAAAAACTTTCTCACCGACACAACTAAGACTACACTTGCCACAACTTATCTCCTACCCACTCTTCTTTATGGTGCTTCCATCCCTACTAACCTCCAGGCTTCACAAAAACTAAATCTTGAACACTAGTATAACAAAGATGCAAAATTTGCAGCAAATACACCTTTCAGAGCCCATCACTATATAGCACTAAAAATCCCTAAATTTGTTTGAAGTTCTTACCACCTATAAAATTATGATAACACTGAAAAAAAATAATAGTAATCGAAAAAGCACACTGATACGGAGCCGTTGGCTAGCTGCAAATATAACTTTAATGGCATTCTGGTACCTCTGCTAAATGCCTTCAAAGGAATAACCTTCATTACACCAAGCAGCCATTTAAATAGGAACCACAAAACATGGTAAATTGATTAATTGAAACAATTACAGATATTTAAAGTGCTAGTGACTTTGATCCATAATAAATATGTCCAAAAAACTTAATATTTATATAAAATATTTTAAACTCAAATATTCAAATGAATATCCAAATGTAATCCTGTTGGTTTCAATGTCCTGAAATTTAATATAAGGTCTACTATTAAAACTTGGAAACTGCATCGGTCAACCAGCATATGGTCAGCTTGCAGTTTCCAAGTAGGCAGAATGTCGAACCAAAATCAGTCGCCTATAATACACCAAATGGGTAGTGTTAGTCAAGCATTTAGGTTCGACATTGTGCAGGGGGATCGCAATTCAATGAGGAACAGGGAATTAGCCCATTTCTTCATTGAAGTGCGATCTCAGCGTTGGTATAGTTAATGTGCAGGGGGAGCATAGCCCCCCCCTGCAAAACAGTAGAATTAACATACAGTTGACTGTAAAGTCTAGCGATACATTAATATTCATAGCAGGAGGTGTGTGATGTCACCTCCTGCTATGTCAAATACATCGAACCATGGTTGTCGATGCATTAATTTTCAGATTGGTTTACTTTTTAGCATGCCGAATTCCACATTTAGAGTCAACATTTTAAACGGTCGACCAAAGCGGTTTTGACATGACAATAGTAAATCTAATATAAACCTACTTTCTAGTTCCATCAATTTATGTATAAAATTGCCCCCACCTTATAAATGTGGTTTAGCCAAAACACAGAAAAAAAGACTCTCATCTTGCCCCCCATGCACCCTGTGAAAATGGTCGGCAATAGGTCTATCTAAACTTTTACTTCTAATGTCTGCCAGATGTACTAATATACAAATTTTAACCATTCTTTTGGTTTGTCCTACATACCACTTAGTAAGAACACAACTGCATCCCACTGAATAAACTAACCCCACTTGAACAGCAGTCGAATCTATCAACAGCAGCATACTTCCTCCCATTTGTCTTAGTATCTGAAATGTCCTTAACCATTTTACATACCTTGGATTTCCCACAAGCATACATACCTACCTTCTTACTCCCTACTGCTGCACATGTAGAATTCAAAATTTCCTTGAAATTACTAAATCTCCCATAGGAAAAAGTTACCTTTTATTATCCAGCATTCATCTGCCTGTCCAACACTAAAAACAATTCTATACAACTATGTTCCCAGTTGGTCATTGCGATCCAGTGACCAAAAACTCCTGTCTGACTACAAACCTGTCAAATCTGCTAGGCATTGTCTGTACTCGTACAAATATGCTAAGGCCTGGATCTCCATACCTACAGTATATTCATCAGGTCAATACCCGCCCTCCCATCTCTCAAAACCATTCTGAAACACTCGCCTCTGTTCTTGTTCAAAACCAGGATAAATTATATCCCTAAATCAGAACAAGTACCTTTTCATTCCGTATATCTTCTTACTCTCCCTTCTTCACTGACTTCATTACTTCTATCAGATTCTCTTTCTTGATGTTCTTCACTGACTTCCTTACTTCTATCAGATTCTCTTTCTTGATGTTCTTTCCAAATACACCATAAGCCTGCTTTTTCCCTCACTTCATATTGTAATTCCTGTTTGTATTACACTAACTTACCTTTAATTTCTCTACAAACTAAAACTTCTCTAAATATTAAATTATCGTCATATAACTTGTATCAATTCTTAACCAATTTTTCACAGTATGTCTAATTTGTTATAATTATTTAAACTGTTGATGTTTTGTTTTATTTTTGAAGATTGTAAAATTATTGCTCTTAAAATGTTTTGTAATAATTTAAAGTTTTTGTCAGCAGGACTCCGTTGAAAATGGGCTTCTACCCAGTAGAACTTTCCTTGCAGTCAAATGTCAATAAATAAATAAACAAATAGGGGGACAGAATGTAACTGTATTTAATCCTTGCTAGCTCAGAAAAGAAGCTTATTGACTTTAGCTTCAATGATTAAGATGTGATGAAAGTTTAGAGCGGGGTGGTGGTGGGGTGAAACCAGACACCTAGGTATCTACAGGTCTTTAAGGGGATCTTTTGTTTCCTTTAGTATTGCTTGTGATGGCTCATTTTGAAGTGTGTTTTTTAAGTCTTTGAGATTACCAAATAACATAGGTTTGTTTTTTTTTTTTCGATTTATTATAAGCTTGTGCCAATTGCTGATTCAAGAGGTCAGTTTCTAGGCAGTCAACAGTGAT
>NC_056737.1:955841301-955953801 GCF_019279795.1 Protopterus annectens
ATGTAGCATTTCTAACAGAGCTGGGTCAGACATGGCTTTGTAAGTCAAGCAGAGGTCACCTCTAAGTAGGCAATATAAGACAGAGAATAGCTGGAGTTTTTTGACTCTGTCCATATAGGACAAGTGTTTAAGGCCTAGGATCCACTTTGTGAGGTACTTTTGCAGCCTCTCCATTTGTTGCAGGTGTCTAGTGAGGTACATGCCAAATGGGACATTGTACTCAATGACTGGCCTAATGAAGGAAGAGTAGAGGGAGACAATGACTTCTTTCTTCCTGGATGCAAAACCCTTAGTAATGAGATGTGCCATATAGAAGGACTTTCTGACCACCGTGGCAATGTGGTGGTCAAAAGAGAGGTCGCTGTCAACCTGTGGTCCCAGATCTCTTAAAAGGCCTTCTGTATTCAGTGGACTACCATCAATGTGGTAATTCATGGGAACTTTGTTTTTCCCAAAGGGGATGATGACACATTTTTTGGCATTTAGCTTAAGGACATGGTTCTGACACCAGTCGCTGATCTCAGTGAGGCCTTTCTGTAGGATGTCAGCATCACTTGGGGAGTTAATAATAGCTCCCAACTTGCAATCATCTGTGAACTTTGTCAGTCAGAGTCCCTTTGTGTTGGCCTGGACTTCAGAGAAGTAGATACCAAACATGAGAGTACCCAGAATCGAACCCTGTGGGACTCCACTGGGGACTGGTCGGCAGTCCGACTTGGAATCAGCTACTTTCACACTTTGGGTTCTATCTGTGAGCCAGTTTGCAACCCACTAGTGATATAGGGATTGATGCCTAGCTTAGTGAGTTTTTTCTATGATTCCAGAGTGGGGAATGGTATCAAAGGCTTTGGCCCGATCAAGGTAGGCTGTATGAACCACCTTGCCTTCATCCACAGCTCTGGTGACTGACTCAAAGAAGTCGACCAGGTTGAGAAGGCATGCTCTGCCATTCACAAAACCAAACTGTGTGGGATCCAGAGTTTGGAGATTCCCTATATCCTTGTTTATTAGGTCCATGATGATGCATTCCATAGCTTTGCATATCAGACTCATCAGGCTAATGGGGTGATAGATCGCAGGGTCTGTAGTTTCTCCTCCTTTGTGGAGAGGGATGACTGTAACAGTGCTCTATTCATTAGGGACAAAGCCTGAGGTGAGGCTGTGATTGAACAGGGCACAAAGGTGAGGTGCCAGTTCACTCTGTAGTTCATATAGAACACAGCCGGGGATATTGTCAGATCCCATAGAAGCTGTATTTTTGGCCTTGGACAGTGCTATTTTAACCTGTGCAGCAGTAATACTGGGTGCCTGCCAGTCTACTGGTATTGTGATGGTTCCTTTGGTGAGGTAGAGAGTGGTAAAGTAGGCACTGACTCTGTCAGCCAGTATACTGGCAATATCTGTTGGCTCAGTATAGGAGATACCATTGTGCAGTAGCTCAGAACAAATCTGGGTATTGCCATGGAGATTCTTTACATAACTGTAGAAGGCCTTGTGGTTGTCTTTACTATCTGCTGCAATTCTGTTTTCATAGCTAGCTTTCGAGGATTTGATGAGGGATCTCAACTTTTTGTTGAGGCTGATAAGGGAGTTTTTCCAGTCTTGGGACTTCACCTTATTATGCATCAGTTTCCTCTTTTTGTTGTAGAGTTTGTTTATGGCAGGGGACCACCAGATTGGTTTCCATTTTGTGGAGGAGATGGTCTTGGTAATATTGGGTATGGCGAGATCCATGCATTTGTGTACGTGTTCGTACAGTGCAATGGTGTATGATTCAGTGGTCAGGCAACTATTCTCCATTTGCATGGGTGCTGTGAAGTCAGCTACCTCTGTTTTTAGGAGCCCAAAGTTAGTTTGGACAAGTTTTTCATGGTGGTTACCTTTGCAAGGCGAGTGGGAGGGATGTGGGTTTCCAAGGTGATTAGTTTGTGATTGGATATAACCAGGGAAGAGTTGACTATTGGTGTAGAGCAATGGCCACCCATGTTAGTAATGACCAGGTCAAGGATGTTGCTACCTCTAGTAGGAGTAAGAATGAGCTGGTCAAGAGCATTGGAATTAATGAATTCCAGGAAATGTTGGGCAAGTGTATTGGTACATGAGTAGTTTTCCCAGTTAACGGAGGGGTAGTTAAAGTCGCCCAGTATGAGAGTGTTAGGTTGGACCCTAATATTCTCCAGAGTGCTTAGGAACATGAAGTGTGGGTCTTGAGACATGGTTGGGGGTCTATAGCAGGCTACAACCTGAATTGCTGTCTTACCCAATGTTAGCTACACCTGACGTATCTCTGATGCTTTATGTTGGGCTACCAGTCTGGAGGTGTGCGGATCCTTTATAAATATGGAAATACCATCGCTTTTGGAGCTTCGGCCCAAGGTCTGGGGCCAAAAGGTGTGGAATGAGTTATAGCCTGGTAGTGCAGGGGTGCTTTCTGCTACCTTGAACCAGGTCTCTGTTACAGCACAAATGTCAATGTTTTCCATTTTAAGGGGTGCTTCCAGCGAGTGCATTTTGAGATTTAGACTTCTAGCATTGAGCAGCTTGACCCTCAGATTGCATTTGTTTGTAGCTATTATGGTGGTAATTTGGTCTTTGGAACACCACCTAAAAAAGGCACTATAGGAGTGGCAATAGCCTTGGCCAGTATCCAGAAGCCAGCGGTGACAGATGCATGCCATCTCTGGCAAAGCATCGGTGTCTGTCAATCATGTCATCCCAGGCAGACAGTTACTGGATCCACTTAGAACTTAGAATGACACCAGAAACTTAGCCAGTTGTTGAAATCGATCATTTTCTAATTGTACTGTGGTATCATTCTGGGTGATGGTGGGAGGCTGCTCATGGCTAGGTTCATACCTGCCTGGGTTACATAATCTAAGTCCTCTTCCATGTCTCTTTTCATGTATTACAGTGAGGTACGTCTCAGGTCATTCACACCCACATGTACAATGACAGAGTCATATTTGTACCTGTTGTTGAGGGATCTGAGTGCGTGAGTTATGTGGCAGATCCTGGCACCTGACAGACAGCTGATTATGTTTCTCGTGATTAGTGTTGTGTTGTGGTGGTCGAGTGCACCTCTGCCTTGGAGGTCTCTGCAGTTTGAGTAGATTTTTATTGAGAGCGTCCATGAAGGTGGGCGTGTGGTTTGTGTTTTTATGTGAAGGCACTGCTGGTGTGTATTCTGTAGGGCTATGTGTTCCATGTGGTGTGGTGCAAGTGTTGACCTTCTCCTCTTGACCAGTTATTTTGGTGTTGGCTGGAGAGGGCGTGGCTTCCAATTTTGATATATAAGTACATCTCTGCAAGTCTGAGTGTTGAGAAGTAAGAGGAGAGGGTTGTAAGTGTACTTGAAGCAGTTGCTACATTGCCTCAGGATGCCCACATTCATCAGGTCAATAGGAGATACCACAGGGAACTGACCTTTAGACATGCCTGGAGTGGTGGGCATTAATAATAAGTACTGGAGCTGTTTCCTTGTAGAACGTTTAGTGCTGGTAGCACTTTTGTGTGCTACAATAATTGCTACAAGAAGTCTGGTAAAGTGCTAGACTAATAATCTAGTAAAAGTGCAGGAGAGGAGAAAACTAGCAGATCTAAGGGAAAAATTGAAAAGCAGACTTTTTGGCACTGCTCAGAAGCTTACAAACAGTCCTGGATACAGCACATCTGTATCTGGACTAGACTAGTTACAGGAAAGGTGGAAAACAAGCACAAACATGGGCTTTTAAACCAGAAAGTTGAAAGATATGGAAAAAATGCCCAATGGCCAATAAACTACAATTTCTGGGCCAGAAACCACTTCTCTTATGGTAGATAGGCTACCTAGTGCTCACCAGTCCCACTGATAAGCTAGAAGGCTTCCCTCCAACACAGAAAGGCTTAGGGGGCTCAGAAGATTGCAAACAGTCCTGGATACAGCAAATCTGTATCTGGACTAGACTAGTTACAGCAAAGGTGGGAAACAAACACAAATGTGGGCTTTTAAATTAGAACGTTGAAAGAGACTCAGACTCTGTGATCTTTTCACTTCATGGCATGCATCCTACTTCATTTCAGAGCAAAAGTCACTTGGATGAGCAAGGATTCAGCACAATAAAATAATACTAATGAGTATTTTTTATATTGTTATACCATTTTGTTACACTATAAGTATCTGTAATATATGCTTGCAGACAACTTATATTTTATTTGCTTATTGTCTTACTCAGGGTGACTGTTTCTTCATTTAAACAATTCTCAAAAGAGATTGTATAGTTATGGTCATGATAATCTGTGCACATCTCTTATATTTTATATTTTTGTTTTATTGTGTGCCTGTATCATATCTAAAATTGGTAACATTTGATCCTAGGATCATAGGATCATAGGCGATATTAGGCTAATGGCCCTAGAGCCTTTTTTAACCTAGCCATTCATGCCCCAAATTTTCCAGTTATCAATGCCCACATGCTAGAATGGCTTTGGTATATGCCTGTGACTTAAGGCATCATATTCAGGGCTTTATCCCTCTGCACCAATGAGCTGGCAGGTGAGTGTGCCTTCTTAACACTAGCAGCACTGTTTCCTATTGAGAAACACTGCTTGTACAAATGAACTAGACAGCTGCAGCATTGTACACATGCTCTTAAGGGAGCAGTCTTGCGTCCTAATCCTAAAGTTGTTTTGGAAAGTGGTATTTATATACAAAAATGAGACATGATGCATAATTATAATCATATTACAGAAGAATAAAAAACTCTTTCCACCCTTTCTGCTTAATTTAGTGTTCTTTCTAATGATTTTGCTTCAGTTTTCTTTATATTATGAATGTTCAACAAGTGCACCTGAAAACAACATCCTGTAATGGCATTCCACAACTGTAGTAAGATCTTCTTCCCTAACAAGAAACTGCGGAACCTCCCTAGACCCCACAAAAGCAATCAACTGTGAGGATTGTTCCTTTTTGTTCAAATGTCCTGCTGCTGACACCTCTGTGGTGTCTGTAGCCTCTGATAAGCCATCTCAGTTGCTTCCTTCGTCCAAGTTATTGCCTTCTGTCAAGGACAGCAGAACCATGGACAGGCTGGGTAATAAGTTTTATACTTCGGCTACCTCTGTTTTAGGGCTATTAATTATCAGACCCATATATTTAAGTATGTGTTGGCTGTTCTTTCTGAGGCCTGTCAGCTTTTTTTCTGATCTTCCTGACTTTGAGAGTAAATCTTCTGCTCTTTCCTTGCTAGGGACTTTCTCTCAAGTAGTTCATCATTCTGTCAAATGTAGTTATGATGCAGCAGATGCCTCTTCTAGGGCTGCTGCTTTTGGTTCAGTACTGAGGAGGTATTCTTGGCTTAGGCTTCAAACTTTACCCGATGATATTAAGGCTAAGTTGATGGAAGCTACTCTGGATAATAAACTTTTGTTTGGGGAAGCGGCTGCTGTTTATTTAAGTCTCTTCAGGAGACTATTGTTATAAATACAAGGGAAACAGTACAAATAATATCTTAGTTTAAAAACAGCATTAATGCTTAAGAGGACATGCTTTCAAGAATGGTTTAAGGCTAGAGATGCCATTTAAACCAGGCAGTTTCCCTGCATTCAAGAGCAAGATCCATTTCTGTTCAACCCTTTCTGTTTTATTAGCTGTATCACCCCCTCTAATTCTAATGTCCAAAGCCTGAAGTACAAAGAACTTAAAAGTGTGTTCTGCTGCCAGGTCTGCTATGCCTTCTACATAGGCAAAACCAACAGACCACTGAAGGACAGGATTCTCGAACACTATAGGGACATTAGGAATCGAAAGACACAAATGCTATAGCACAACACATTGGTTTGCATGGCTCAGAACACACTTTTAAGTTCTTTGTACTTCAGGTTTTGGACATTAGGGGGGGGTGATACATCTAATAAAACATAAAGGGCTGAACAGAAATAGATCTTGCTCTTGAATGCAGAGAAACTGCCTGGTTTAAATGGCGCCTCTAGCCTTAAACCATTCTTGAAACCCCGCCCACTTAAACATTAATGTTGTTTTTAAACGAAGATTTTAAACTAAGATTTTATTTGTACTGTTTCCCTTGTATTTATAGCAATTGTTGCATTGCTTGTGTATGTGTACCTTTTAGTTAATCAGATTTGCATATGATAGCTGATTGGTCTTGCTTTGTTTTTAAACTCATGTCTTTCTACTTATTTATTAGTCTGAAGAAGTGATAGTGTTGTCGCGAAAGCGCTTACTTTTATCACTTTCTTTTATGTTCAGTAAATAGAGTTTTTGCTTAGCCGTGTTGGTTCCGTACTTGTTTTTTTTTTTTTTTACTTCAAGTTTACACAGTTTTCTTGTACCGCACCTTTCACCTGTTCCTGTGTATTTTTACTTTTTGTGGAACATTCTCAAACCTTCTCACATCCGTACCTACACAAAATGGGGCCACACAACCAACACAGGCACCCCCCATCCCCAATTTCATTCCACCTTTTTACTTCTCAAAAATCATGTCTAAGCAAATTATTACACACTACTTGAACAGATTCCTTTGGACTCCCCACCTGGACTTGATAATATCTGCCCTTGGTTCTTGTACCACTGCAGAAATGTCATCACCATCCCTCTTAAACACATTTAAAACCTCTGCCTCACCACTAATAATATGCCAGATAGTTTGAAATCATCTTTGGCAAACCAATACCAAAAGAAACCAAGCCCGCTTCTTGCAGTCACTTTTGCCTTATCTCCATCCTGCCAACCCTTGGCAATATTTAAAAAAAATCAGATGTAACTAGCTTACTGCTTACCTACAAAAATTGTACTTGCTGTCCATCAAACAACATCAGTTCTGGTATAGTAGGAATGCAGTGGTTTGTCTATGGACCATGAATGACGACACCTTAAATAATATGGATAAAGGAGATCCTGCTGGAGCTCCATTCACTGACTTAGCCCGTACCTTTGACATGATCAACTATGTAATTTTACTTTGGCATCTGCAAAACATTGGGATCATTTCTGATGCCACTGCATGGTCCAAAGACTTTCTACCCAACAATTCATTCCAAGCAAAGCTAGGACCTAGTCTATTCACCATTTCCCTCCTTCACTCTGGAGTCTCAAGGTTCTATTCCCACACCTCCTCTGTTCTCAGTCTTCATCACAAATGAGTAGACCTACCCACTTATCACCACTTCTTTATGCAACTGATGTGCTCCTCTACAGGTTTGATCTTTCTCATCATATACTTTAAACTCAACTTCCAAAGGACTTTTGTAAGCTACAGCACTAGCTAAACTTCAAGAAACTACTGCTTAGTTCCATAAAAGATTATCCAAATCCATCTAGTCCTTTCAAATACTTGACTGTAATAGCATTCCCATGAAAACCAGCACCTCATTTAGACATGTGGAGATCTGTCAGACCAATCAATAAACTTCCTTGAGCACATAGAAAAGCTGAGCGCCAGGATTAGTGGTACACTCTTATGGGACAATAGAATATCACCGGTACACTCTTATGGGACAATAGAATATCTCAGATCCTTCGATGCCCAGTAAGGGCTGCTATATGAAAAGGCATTTTCCTTGCTCAACTTGAGCATGATTGCCACTTGTTTGCATCGACCTCCATCAATAACACTGCCATCCTTCAGACTCCATCCAATAAAATGTGCTGCTTTATGTCTAACTCTATGGAATTAACATCACTGCCTTACATTTTTAAAGGCTAAGTTGCTTTCAGTATAGGCCAGTGCACATCTTTTCTTGGTTCTTTATTCTTAAAATTACTCAAACTAGACACCTTTCCCTCTCTCTTTCACATTCTTTATTACCCCTTGAACCTACAACCCAAGAAGACAAACCAGAGCTGATCCTTCCCTATGAAACCCTTCACTCAGACTGTGCCAGAGCTGATCCTTCCCTACGAAATCATTCCCTCAGACAGAACCAGAGATGATTCTTCCCTATGAAACTCTTCCCTCAGACTGCACTAGAGCTGATCCTTCCCTATGAAATCCTTTCCTCAGACTGCATCAGAGCTGATCCTTCCCTATGAATCCTTTCCTCAAATTGCACCAGAGCTGATCCTTCCCTATGAAATCCTTCCCTCAGACAGAGCCAGAGCTGATTCTTCCCTATAAAAACCTTTCCTCAAACTGCACCAGAGCTAATCCTTCCCTATAAGACCCTTCCTCAGATAGAGCCAAATCTGATGCTTCCCTATGAATCTATTCCCTCAGACTGCATGGGGGGCTGATCCTTCCCTATGAAACCCTTCCCTCAGACTGCACCAGAGCTGATCTTTCCCTATGAAATTCTTCCCTCAGACTGTGCCATAGCTGATCCTTCCCTATGAGACCTTTCCCTCAGACTGCACTCTGCTAGCCTTTGCTTTCCTGTACTGGTCTCCAAACTTTGGCAGTCAATTCCTCCTGATTTAGCCGATTACATAAAGTATTTCCTGTTCAGGTCACAGTTCTAACAATACTTACTAAAACACATTGAATGGAACTGTCCATCTAAAGGACATGTTATATAAACCAATATTTCCATCTGTGTAGTACTTCTACCTCCCATATACTTGATTCACCTCAATCTTCCTAAACTGTGATTCAGCTTACCCCACTATTTCTGCTTTAAACCCATAATGCATAATCTAGTCCTCTCTTTCATTTTACTGGTCTCTAATAGTTTTCCTAACCTTGCAACTACTGCCCGTATCGCCACCACTTCCACTCTTTCTCCTACGTTAACTCTAGTCTCCCTTTTCTATTCCAGTTGTGTAACTATAGATGTATTCCATTTGTTAGATCATCTATTTATGTATTGTTTGCCAGATTATCTATGCTTACTCTTAAATGTAAATTACTGTCATTTCTATACCCTACAGTGTTCTATTACATTATGATATAACTCAGGCATAGCCAATAATTGGTCATTGTTCGATGAGGGTTCTGCCTTGATAAACAAATTCTAATAAATAAATAAATATTTCATAATTTCTATTGTGAAACTTAATTTTGCTGTAATCAAAGCCAATCAGTTGGCCATCTTCTCTTCATCCATAAATCTTAAAACTAGTTTGGTGATGCTAAATTCATCACATGAGATGGAAAACTCATTAACAAACTCCTGTGCAGTCTGAGCTCACTAAACACATTGCTAAAAAGATCATCTTCATAGGACTCAGATGTGCAACGGTGGTGTTGGTTGATTTTCCTCTGAGTACCATTTTTAACTCTCCATTCTGTGCATCCTATTGTTATAATGAAGTACCATCAGACTGTCCCCAACATTAGGCTGAGCAATGCAGTTCTAACAGATCATGTCTACATTCTCAGCATTTATTCTTCCAACTGCACTGATATATTTGACAGTCTTTTGTGCATTTTATGTTCTCAGTATATGCTTTTTAAATTGCCTTATATGCACTCTATATAGTGTCTGCATCTAAACCGATGTTAACTATCTTGCATTAACTTAGATGTTTTATCTAAAAGATTACTCTTCACTAAATTCCACCAAAAATGAATTCACTTATTTAGACATATACCATTAGGAAATGTAAATAAGGGCTGATTGTAGTTGAAGGATGTACCATACCAATTACAGCTTTCTTTACACATGATGATTGCTGATAGATTCTGACATTAAATTAAACTCTGGTACAAAAAGACAGGCATAGATAACACACTATATTTAACAAATGAAACAAAAATCATACAATGCTAGGCATTGCAACTCCCTGACGCCCCTTAACTGTCCATGATTTTGCACAACGTCCTTGATTTTGTTTCACAGATTTGCTCTGCCCCGGTAGAATGTTTGCTTTGTTAGTAATTCACTGAGGATTACAGTAAATCATCAATGCCAGATGTTAAAGCTTCATACTTATTACTCTTTAAGCAATGCATGCTGATCGATTGTCTGCTGCATTTGAAAGAAGTTATCAGATATGCACAGTCACTGTATTTTTCTGGCTCACTCTGTCTTTCTCTCTGTCTCCCTTTCTCACATACACACACACACACACACACACACACACACACACACACACACACACACACACACACAGCTTTTTTCTTTACGTTCTTCTTTTTTACTTTTAATTTTACACTTGCTTAACAGTACAACCAGGTTTAGTGAGTATGACATAAAATGGCGGACATGTTTTTTACTTACCAGTACATTATCACACTGTTGGAAAATGTTCTCTGATCAGGGTGATGATATACAGTTAGCCCATTCTCTCAATCATATTAAAGAATGCATAAAGAATGGTAGGAAATTACATCACAGGAAGGAACAGTCAGTACTGAAATACTTGCCAGTCAAGTAGACACAGAGCCAATTTATTACCAATAAATTTCTGGGCTGACAAATCAGAGTCCTTGGAGGGAAAGTACTGTAGGTATGAAGATCTGGTGAATGGATGAATGAAAAAAAATGCTTGGGGGACAGAAGGCACTCTTTAATGCTTGGCATGGTAATTAATGGTCCAAGTGAGATACCTCCCAAGGCACTAGCATCTCGGTAGTGCTGCTTCATGGACTAGCATCAGAACTGCACTCCCCACTTAGTAATGAAAGTGGTGCTGCAGGATGGAGTTTGGTGATTGTGGTTGAGTGACCTAAAGGAAGAATAAGAAAGAAGCAGGTAAGTACATGATTCTGAGCCTCATTTCCATTCTAGGGAATGTTACATAAAACATTTGTGAGGCGGGCTAATCAAGCTCCTGAATGCTGATTCTCTTGGCGATTGACAACGCTTTGTGTGTGTGCGTGTTTTTTTTTTTTTTTTTTGCCCTGCAAGGCCTCCTCATCCTTGCTTTTTTTGGTCACCTGTGAGAAAGACAGAAGAGAACTCTTGTAGGTTCATAGGTTCATAGGTAGGTACTAGGCTATCAGCCCAAGGGCCTACATAAGCCTAGCCAGCAAGGTATCATAGCTTACGCCACCCAAGAAAGTTATTTTCCTGTGCCACTGTCCAGCAGAGACACAGAAGTGATCCCCGGGGTGTATTTCCTATTTCTCATCCACTCATCAAGATTTTTCTTAAAGAGTGCTAATGAAGAACTTTTCTTGACATAGATGGGGAGCTTGTTCCAGAGTATAGGAAGTCTCTAGGACAGGAATCTATCCCTCCAGCATGTCCTGTTTATTGTGGTGACAAGGTTTAGGTCCCTAGAGCGTGTAGTTTGGAGGGATTGGGATTTCTTTAGGTGTAGCATGTCCAACAGCTCTGGGTTTGACATAGCTTTATATGTTAGGCAGAGATCACCTCAGAGTAGGCGATATGCTACGGAGTAAAGCTAGAGATTTTTGAGGCGGTCAGTGTAGGGCATTTGTTTGAGGCCAGTAATCCTCTTTGTGAGGTACTTCTGTGGCCTTTCCAGCTGCTGCAGATGTCTTGTGAGGTACATTCCAAAAGGGGCATTGTACTCTATAATGGGTCTAATGAGTGACAAGTAGAGGGGAACAATGACCTCTTTTTTCCTGGATGAGAACTCTTTTATGATGAGGTGTGCCACGTAGAAGGACTTCCTGACTACTGTGGCGATGTGACTATCAAAGGGAGACTACTCTCCACCTGGGTCCCAAGGTCTCTTATCACGCATTCGGTGTTAAGTAGATTGCTGCCTATGTGGTAGTTCATGGGTACAGAGTTTTTACCAAAGGGGATGACACTGCACTTTTTGGCATTGAGCTTGAGGCCATGGCTCTGACACCAGGCATCTGTCTCAGTGAGGCCCTTCTGTAGGATGTCCACATAATTTGGGGACTTGACTATGGCTCCTAGCTCAGTGGATCATGTGGCATAACTGAGCTTAAGCATGACATTTGACACTGTGCCTCACAGGAAGCTGCTAGGAAAGCAAAAGCATGTTTAGTTGAGACTAAAAATAGTGAAGCCAATAGGAAATAAGCTGTCTCACTCCATGTCAATGCTTTAAATAAGTAACTGTAAGAGAAAAACACATTTGTAACTGGAGATCCTCCTCAGGATTTCATGCTCGGAAAGATTATGTGTAGCATATTTGCCACAGGTATCAGAGACTGCACACCATATTCTACCTGAGTAAAAAATAGTGGTACAGTGGATGCAGGTAAATTAACTGGTTCCCATTGAGACCTGGAGTAACTTCTCGGGTATGCAGTCAGGTAAAAGTTGGGCTTTAACTTTAAAAAGTGCAACTGTATACACTTTGGTACTGAGAACTGATGGTAATAATGCTTTCTTTCAGGGTGGCCTCAAGTAAAACAAAAGAGTAAAAGAATTTTTGCAGCCATAATTACCATTATGCTTAACTATAGTATGCATATAGCATGGTAAGTTGAATGAGGAAATCTTAAAATCATTTCTTACTCTGGTGGGTCCTGGTAGAACTGCAGTAACGGGCTACCATTTTCAATTCTAAAGTACAGGTATAGGAAAGTTAATTAGGCTAAGAAAAGCTGTGCAACAGAGTTAATAAAATAATGAAAGGAGCATGGACAAAAGGAAGATGAAGCAACTGGAACAGCAAAGTATGCACTGGTATTTCTCTGGTTAAAAGAGCTGTCTCTCAGTGAGAGACAATCTAACAAGTCAGCTTTAGTCAAATGGGCTTTGAATGACAACATTTATATTTTATCTTTATGGCTTGTAGCCTGTGAGTTAGTCATTTTATATATTGAATGGAGAAGTGTGTGGTGGGTTGAACCGCTCCCAACAGTTAAAAAAAAAATTGATAAAGATAACTCATCTGATTGAACTGGTTGTCAGTTTAAGGTTTAGTAAAAGATGAGCCATTTCAATGATCCCCTGTCATTGCATGTACTTAATATAATAAAAATAAAACAAGCATCAAATTGCTCACATACATGAAAAGAGGAGAGTTGTCAGCTAAAGACAAGGACATACATGGCAACCAAATTCAAAGAGTGAAATTTCACAACACACTTTATGAAGTATTACTTCACCGATAAGGTGGGATTGCCCTAGAATGCATGCATTATGCTGTGGCACAGGGCACTTAATCACAAGGAGGTAAAGCATTTCTTGAGTAGGTTAGAATAAAGGGGCAACTGGAAGAAGGAACAGCTACACATTTGATAGTTGCAGCAGTCTGAGGACTTGGTAAATTTACTTTGTTAGTTTGTTAATTAGGTATGTGAACTGCTCCATTTCTAACCCTTTAGGCCATGACTCGGACCACAGGAATAAGGGTAAATACAATATATATGGGTATTTTAATGGAGTCAATCAAGCAGTATATTTTGTATTGCAGAAAGAAAGAATATCTTTAAAAAACAATGCAAATATGAAGAGCTCATGGAGACTACATACAGGTAACAACCAGAGATGAGAATTGAACCACAAACTGTGCAGTTGTGAAATAGAAAGCTTACCACTGAGCCACAATAGTACTCTGTCATTATGGTACTATACTTGTCATCTTTGAATGCCCATAAATGAGGAAATTGAACAATATAGTTGCTGAGATGCTTTTTGATGTGGACTAATAATGGAACAGATAAGTACCATCTGACCCTGACAACAATCATGTGTTGTATATTACCTGTTGTAAGAAT
Source organism: Protopterus annectens (assembly GCF_019279795.1). NCBI lineage: Eukaryota > Metazoa > Chordata > Ceratodontiformes > Protopteridae > Protopterus > Protopterus annectens. The sequence goes on from NC_056737.1 coordinate 955,854,849, forward strand.
ACAGACGAGGATAACAATGATGTGAACTAGCCAAACCTGGATAGTTCTCTTCTCTTGCTGTCTAAAACCTCATAAACACAACAGTTGTAACACTCCTAATAACCATGAGATAACTGTTTCATATCACATTCCACATGACTAATTTTGGCAAAAGGGAGACAATTCGATTGCAGACATTTAAGAAAGAAAATAAGCAATCTAACATTGTAACCAGTAGTTATTTCACTTTCACAGCAGTCACAGTTTTAAACCCTGTGTGGTTTATGATTAATGTTAAAATTATCGAAAAACATACAAGGCCAAATTTACTTGACAGTTGATGAGACAGACAGTCTTTGAGCTACCACTTCAAAGAACAAACACCACTTCCTGCATCTGATGCACAGAGTGGGAGAGCTAAAGTAACTTCCAGAACTGAGATTAATATGAGTTGTGCACATTTCTGAAAAAAGTATTAGAGAGACTATAAAACTAGCAACGCAAGAGCACAATCCAAGTCAGAACTGTTTGGAATAACAACTTTAAAAAAGGAGGATAGTCATATATTTACATGGGACAATTTACTCACTTTTATTTTACAAACTGGTAACTTTTTTGTATGCAAAGCAGTAGCTACTTTGAAGTGCACAGGAAGTAATGTGATGACATTTAATGACATCACTCGTAGGCAGAACAGAAAAGGAAAGGGCTAGTAATAGTTTGCAGGATGATGTTTTTTAAGGCTCAGCTAACAGATTCAGAGGGGCCACTATCTAATTTCTTATTTCTTCAATTAAAATAAAACTAATGCTTCAGCTGGACTCTGAATTAATGAAGTCCTTGACCAGGTATCCCTTTATGAACATCATTTATTGCACTCAAAAAAGAAAAAAGGTACAAAGGGACTTGAAAGATTTTGCCAATAATGACATGTTTACTTGGCTGAGATACACTTAACTGAAAGGTAAAACCGAGAGACAGAATTCAAAAAAAACGTTGGAACGTCAGACTTTAGGGAGTTAGCCTAATCAGAATTGGGAGGATGTCTACAACTCGCTCATGTAATATAAATGATGCAATTCCTGAGGTAACTATTCATCCTGGTGTCAGTAGTGAGGCTCTGGCATTTCCTAATATGAACTTGACATATAGTACTCCAAATGGAGAATGTTTGATTCAAATTGCTTCACATGATACTTCTCAAAAGACAGTTGTTGAACCTGTAATTCATAGAAAAGTTAGATCGCTGAACTCGAATCAGGTTTTTTCTCAGCTCTCCTTACCATTTCAAAGAAAGATGAAGAACATGGGTGACTCGAAGGACCAACATGTGAGAGGCAGGAAAAAAACAATCATTTCAAGAACTGAATATAAGGACTTTAAAGAAGATGTGGAACCAGGACATTTGAACTTGGTATGGAACATATCCAGCAGACATTTAACTGATTTTCATCTAAAGGTTTTGAGCAGAGGGTTGTCATTCATTCCTGCTAAGCAGACTGAATTAGTTGATGCTTTAGTGAATTTAAGTTTGTTAGAAATGTTGCCTTAAAACGTATGTATGATAAACCTGCATCTCAGAATGATGGTATCTTAAGGAAACCCAGTGCTTGCACACCACAGACCCACCCAGTCTTAAAAGTTTTTACTCGTTTATGTGAGGATGAAATTTGTGGCCTACTGGATACTGGCTGTAGGAGAAAGGGTTTTGAAAATCTTAGCTTCAATGAGAGGAAAGCATTGTTAGCATCACAGAATGATTCTGGTATAGTTATCAGACCAGCAGACGGGGTAGCTCTGTGGTAGTAACATACAGGGCATATTATTTTTCCTCTATCGATGAAATGTTACAGGATGACACATATAAGGTGATTGATGAAATGTTGATTGAGTCCTTGGAGAAAGAGTTGGTGAGGTCCCTGGGTGAGTGCTTGAATATAGGTCTTATGACAAAAGAGTTGTTTCGATATATTTTGGTTGAAAAACCTTTGATTCCCCCCTTTATTGGTTTGCCAAAAGTACATAAGGATCCGCTTAAGCCACAGTTTAGACCTATAGCTGTGGGGGCTGGATGGCTTACAGAGCCAGTCTCCATTTATGCGGAGAAGTAGCTCCATCCAGTACTTGAGCAATGTTCATCAGTACTATGGGACAGTAACCAGATTTACAAGAACTTTATACGTCTCACTTATGATGTTGGTACCTGTACTCAATCGTTAGTTACACTTGATGTAACTTCATTGTTTAGAGTTATTCCCAACAGGGAAGGGATTGAGATGGTGAGAAAGGTTGTGGCTGCCAAAAATGCATATGATCATCAGCATATGCATTTCATTTGCTGCTTGTTGGAGTTAGTATTAGATTATAATGTCTTTGTCTTTGATGGTATTTATTATAGACAGATTTTGGCCGTAGCTATGGGCACATTTTGTGCCGATAGCTACGCCAATCTGGTTATGGTGAATTGGGAGGATGAGCATGTGTTTGGAGTGCCTGCATTCAAGGAATTTATACAATTCTATCGCCATTTTGTAGATGCCTTGTTTCTATTATGGATGGGGAATGAGGAACAGTTAGTAGCATTTATGCAATATTTCAATAGTAGTAACCCCTTTTTGACATTTACAGTTAAATACTCTTCTAATCAGACTGAGTTTTTGGATGTGCAGATTTTTAAGGATGAGGATGGAAAGCTTCAGACTAGACTATATTGGAAAGACTGCTTCCGTCTGACATACGTACATCATACCAGAATGCACCCCAAGTACGTCTTTTAGAATGTGATTAAGGGGCAAGTAATAAGGACTAGCAGGTTAACTGGCAGGAATGATGATTTTGAGCATGGGTTGCATGAGTTTTTGTTGAAAGGGTATAAAGAATCTGATATACGGATAGTACAGGATATGATTAGACATGTTAGGGGTACACAGGGAAAACTCTGTTTCTCACCCCCCACCACCACTGCAGAAGGATAATAGAAATAGATGACAGGACATGATTTTCACATTGACATATTCTAGTAATGATCAATAACTTAGGAATATTTTTGGTAAATACTGGTATGTATTACAGGTAGATCCAAGGAGAACAGCATTGGTAGGCCCTAGACCCAGATATGGGTAGGAATAAAAAATCCCTGAAGTATAGGTTGTGTTACCCTAGGAGTATAAGTGAATTGGATGCACATGGATGTGCTGAGGGTATCAGCAGGTGTAATAGATGTGCATTTTGTGCTTTTGTTGAGGAAACTAACTTTTTATCCACCCAGAAAGTGGGCAAGAATATTATACTACAGCTCAGACTGATTGTAATGCTAAGAATTTAGTGTATCTGGCATGCTGTTTGTCTTGTAAGTCATTTTATGTAGGCAAGATGAACAGATGCTTACAAGAATGAAAAGGGACCACTTGTACTGTGCTCAGAGGGGCCTGAGTTATAGTGCCATTGCCAAGCATATGAATAGTAAAGGTGATGGCCGTGAATTCAGGTTTATGGTCCTTGAAGTTATATATTAAGGTATAAGGAAGGGGAATATAGTTAATAGAACAGAGCAAGCAGAATTGCACTGGATTTTTAAATAAGGGCACATCAGGATCTGGGTCTTGATGATTATATCTCCATTAAACCAGTTCTTAAAGCATGTAGGTTAAGGAAGTAAATATGTACGTATAAGTTTATAATATAGTTTTTTTTATGTATGTATGTTGTTGAAATGATTTAATGTTTGCAGTTTTTATATTCTTGTATGTTGTTATTTTGTAATATTTTTATGTAATGTTTATTTTGCTTTATGTATATGTACAATGAATAAGGCTGTGTTGAGTAGTTAGGTTTGTTAAACTGTTAATTTAATTGGTTGCTTAGAGACCGAGAATGCTTGGGTTTTTATTGGTTGTTAATGTGAGATAGGCTGGTATATATACAACTTTTTTATTTGGAATGTGATCTGATGAAGCAATTTTATTGTGAAAGCACTCATCATAATAAATAGTATCTGATTTTTTGTATGAGTTTTTGTTTTTTAAGTGCTATTGTATCCATGTCGTGTTTCTGCTTTGGTATTTTATACATTTTTTAAAACTAGTGCAGTTCACCTGTCAACATTAATTTGCACTGCAGATCTGGTTGCTCTTAATTAATTGCTAGACTGCTTGTTTTAATGAGTTAGCTGCTGTTTACTTGCCTATCAATGTATACTGTTGGATTGGTTTCCATTCCCCCATCTTTTCTATATTCTTTAACTTGAATTAAATATTCCATTTACAGTACTCAACCTTGCTCCTAAATTCTTTTTGACCACTTTCTCATCCTCTGCCCTCCTCTGTGACTCTATTACCTTTTAAGCTGTATAACCTATTTTCCTTTGGCTGAGTAAAGGTAATTGTCTTGACTTCCTTAATGACTTCTGTTTTATAGCTTATATGTGGTGTGATTTAATCTCTTTATTAATGGTGTTATCCAGCTGATATTGTATTTCTGGGCAGGTTCTGTTCTTTCAGTTATAGCTAGCTTCATTATTACCGTCTGCTACTTTATATTTCTTTCTTTTTGCTTTTTGCAGTTTATCAAATTGCATATCTCTGTATAGACCACTAGTATCTGACTGCTTCAACTTGTTCCTTATTTTGTTGTCAGATCCCTTCATTTGCAGTATGCCTAATTTTTATTGAAGTTCTTAAATATTTTCATAACTACAAAAATGCTACTAAAAAGAGCAAATTGTCAATTAAGTTTATTAAGTTTAATATATTAAGTTATCATATTAAATTATTTATCATATAATTATTTATCATATGATAAATTATTTATCATATTAAGTTTTTAAGTTTAACATTTCTAATGATTTATTATGAAATTGAGGACCCAGGAATACTGTCACAAAGCTACTGGGTAGCACCTTTCTACTTTTTTTCTACCCTTGCATACATATAGTAACACCACGAGGGTAGGATATGCAGAGGGTGACAGTCCTGGACCACCACCCACACACTTCTGCAAGTTCCTGATGTTAGCTGGACAGCTACCCACTCTCAGTCAGAACTTTGCAGTTATTTTCCTTCTGTCCACCAGAGAACTTTAACAGCAGCAGTGCTCCCCAAAGTGCATGAACCTCCCCTGCTAGTGACTCAGGCACCCACATGACTTATGACTCCCTGCTCACCTGGGCCATAGTCAGGGCTTTATTCCTCAATGCTACAGTTCTGTTTGACATAGGATAGCATTGGGATTAAAGCCCTGACTACAGACCAGGTGAACAGGGAGAGATAAGTCATTTGGGTGTCAGAGACACTAGCAGGGGAAGTTCATGCACTTTGGGGACCACTGCTGCTGTTAGAGTTCTCTGGTGGAGAGAAGGAGCATTAAGTTCTCAAATTCCCATAGGAAGGGAAAAAGTCACTTGATCTCTTTAATACCTGCTATATAGTTCTGAATAGGTGCTGTCAGTGTGTTGTCTCTCCAAATGTAAAAATTACCCAAAACAGAAGCACAGCTCAATAAAGCACCCAGGCGATTGCTTTACTTTAGCTTACTGATTCTGTTCCATGTTTCTCAGTCAGCTCTGTAGATGGCATCAGCTGTTCTTAGGTTGCTATTAGAATCACATGGGACTCTACAGCACCAGATGGATGGATGGATAATGCATGGCAGCAAAAAATAAATAAAAATAAAAAACTCATAGTAAGGCAAAATATTTTGACCTGACCATGAGGACAAAAGCAGGTGAGAATTCTGCATTTAAGGGTAATGATTGTCTCTAAGCTTTTCATACAAGGAAACCTTTAGTCCCTATACTGACAGAGTCTATTTCAAATGAAGTAAGCTTTGTTGCCTCCTGATAGGAAACATACTATGTGCCTTGAAGGATATCAAACTCCCAATTATGAAACTGTGGTGACAGGTGGCTAGGACACTTTTTTCCAGTAGGGAGTCATTATCCTTTTGGTTTTGGTTAACTCGCCAATCTTATCAATCTTACCAATCCCTGCCAAGCTGGGAGAAGATAGCATTGTCATGATCATATTTTATTGCCTGGAACTGAATGTATTGTACCACTAATTCAGTAAGATGGCTTCATGTCTAACTGTGCAGTATTTAAGTAGGAGAGATTAGTACAAAACTATAATCTTAGCACTGTGAGAAAAAAAGCTGTGAATTACCCTTTCTTAATACACACACATATATGCCATGGTGTCAAATGGGTAATATACTAATTTCAGAGTTCTAAAGCCTGTACAGAAACTGTTAGAGCCATTTTTCAAATGCCAAGCTTGAAGATCAGAAATCGTAAGAGAGGTTTCAAGGAATAACTCAGTGTCTAGCAAAGTTTGTACCAAATATGTTGATGCTACAAGGTACAGACTTTTCAAGATTTACTGAATTAACATAAATGAGAGTTGTATCCATTTCTAACACAGACATGTAAAATCCATATTGTTACACCTGAACCTCTGAGTAATCACTGAAATAGTACTGGCCTTAAAGAAATCTTAGTGGGGAGTCAGAAAGAAGAGAATGTTTTTATTTTTCAGAACAAAATGTCTTTTTATTGCAGATCATATATTGTTAGTGATATGACATCTCTATATGAAATTTGTAAAGCTATTTAATAATATCCGTCCTGCTAAACAGTGTTGCTTTATAAGTTAATCAGAAAATCTGTGAGAAACAAGGCAAAGTCCCAGGGTAAAAATCACAGTGCTGTGCATGCATAAATCATAGACATCCAAAGATATTATTCACATAGTATATTAATTTAGCAGACTGTATCCTATTAACACCACAAACACATTTATCTACAACATAAATAAGACTAAACGTAGCACTGAAAATTCCTAGTTTCTCACTTGTCACAGAGTAGTAATTACAGGGATGAATACTTCCTTTAAGTTTTAAAATAATTTGAAATATTTTCTATACTTGCAAGATAACTTAACTAATAAAAGTAGAGACATACTAGAATTTTGCAGCCATTTAAAGACACTGTGCCCTTACAAGACCATTTTTTTCACAACATATTATTTAATTAGACCTACAGAGTTTTATGTTGTAGTCTTGCTTGCTGTGCAATTAGTGTACCAGGCTCGGGTCAATCCTAGTTTTCCAATTCAAATAATTTTATTAAGGAGTTATTCACAGATTGCTTTTATTTTTCCACAGTATCAGAATACCTGTTGGCATTTACTAAGACAGATATTCAGTCAGCACAATATGGCTAGATTAATATTCCTAATGATGCCACTTTATTTATTTATTGGCATTTGTTTACTGGGATAGTCCACTAGGCCAGTAAGAGCCCATCTTCAGTGGAGTCCCGGGGAGAGAAACTCCACATTAAAATATAAACAAAAACATAGAACAGGATTTAAGATTTGTAAAGTTCCATACAAATATACACATAGAGAAGTAATTAAGAATTAATTATAGGTAAAACAGGACTTGACAATTGTTACAATTAAAACAAACTTATAATAAAAAGTAAGACAAGCTATATGTCAAAGGCTAACATTGTGTGAAAATGTTTACTTTAACTTGAAAGAAATATTAATTCTGTCTTCTCATGCATTTCATATACTGAAACTCAGTGCAAGGTTTATATACATACACATTACACACAAAAATCACAATCTGTGAGATTTTCCCTCATCTTTCAAGAGTTCATGCCATAAATTCTATATTTATTTTGGGAATTTACTTGCTCTAGTAAGTATAGCATGTAGATATTATTTTAGTCATTTATGAGGGAGGTTAGGGTCATTCGATTATAATATGTGCCCCTTTAATTTGAATTAGCTTTTATATTAAATGTGGATACGGCTGATTTTCTTTGTTTGGGTAGTCATAAGCAGTTTTCTTGTATTAAGGTCCCAGTTTATTACTCATGATGATTACAATAATTTACCCTCCTTTAGGAAAAGGTTGTAATGTTTTGGTTTAGAAAACATTACGTGGGGATAATTATCTTACTGTCAAATGTTTTGTTGGGGTTGTGACATATTTGTAATGAGATCTCAGCCAGTCCTGTGCCCCAAATCAAGCACTGACTATGGAATTATGGGAATAGAGAGATAAATATAGGAATATTTTTTTAAATGATTAAGAAACACATTAGAAATCCACCATCATTAAAATGTCATGATATGAATAATCTGGTTGTGTTGTGGATGGGTACAAGTGAGAATGTAATCCTGCCAGAGAACAGATCAACTGTGCCTGGTTCCAGGGCATTTACAGATGCACAAAAGATGTATTGTGAGACTGAAATGGAACTGTTAGCAATAAATTGTGGATGTGAATTATTCCGTTACTATCTCTGTTGTAAAGACCATTGCATGAAAAGAAAGTGTTAGTTCAATCCACCTCTGAGGTTGCAGAGAATGTTACCCAATCTGCAGGAATATGATCTGAAAGTGAAGCGCGGTTCAATAAAAAATATAAAGTAGCAAATACGTTGAGTAGGGCATATACCTAGGGCTGATGAATGAAGTGAAGCTAAAAGAAGATATAAAGATTTTTGTAATAATTCCAGATACCAAGAATTTCAGAGGTGTACAGACTCTGACTCAGAAATGCAGCTACTGAAAGAAGTTAGAACAAAAGGTTGGCATGTAAAAAAAAAATCATTATTAAGAAAAATAATTCCATTCTATTTTCTTTCACTGAAGGAGTAAATTGTATCCATAACCAAAGCTAAACCAATAATAATTCCAAATCAACTGAGAAAAAATTATTGCAAAGCTATATAAATAATATATAAATACTATATTTTAATAGCAAAGTGCAAAGAAAAGAAGGATGTTTAATACATTGACTAAGAATGCCTACTCATACAGAGCACGTAGTGCAAAGTACTGTGATTTGCAAAACAAGCCATTATAACACTTAAAAAGATAAGATATAACAGATATGTTCTATGGTTATTTTAATAATGGAGACTATCTTTGTCCCATGAATGAAACTTGCCCACATTTATTGCAGTTAAAGAGAAACCATATGTCTCATATATGTAGACTATTATTTCAAGTTGTCAAATGTGCTCAGACAAGCAGTTATAAAAGTGCAAGTGGGAATAGTGCATTGAAATGCATATTCTCAAGACAGGGAAAATGTTATGTTGTTATACCTGATAGTGGTATACAAATGCTCATGCCAAAAGTTGGAAGGTTTGAGCATGTCTGTAAATTCATAAGCGTACTGCGTTGGTGGTGCTGCGGTAGTGCTGTCGCCTCACAGTAAGACGTTGTCCCGTTCGATTCTTGGCTAGAGCGTCTTCTGTCTGGAGACATGCGTGAATGGACGTACCTTCGTTGAAGGTTGTGCATCAGGGCTGGCAACTCGGCACGTAAAAATCTACTGCTAATCATTGGCGGACCAGAGTTCCACTGTGGCGACCGAAAAGCCGAAAGACACAACAACAACACTATCACATTATATGCAGTATAATGCACTGATGTAAAGTACAGTGTAATCAATGGAGAACCTTTTGTGATAGCCGTAGGAAAAGATGTGAGGACTGTCATTACATAATGTTGGTGTATAGAAGCACATCACAGCAGGGACTTAATTCTATAATCGTATTAACTAGTTTAATTAGTTTAATTAACTAATTAATTAGCAGATTTTCTACTTCATCTATGTAGTTGTTGCTAAAAAATTAACTCAAAGTAAATATTTCAAAAAGAAATCAGCAGAGGCAGAAAAACTAAAGTGATAGAAACGGTACATTTACAAGGTGAGCACAATGTATGATTGAAAAAGAACAATGAAGTCCTCTGCATAAACTGAAACAGCTGGCAATGTAACTGAACCAAAATTTTACATTGTGTGGATGAAGGAAACATAGTCAATGTATCGCCAACATTTGTACAAGACAAATACTTCAAATTTTCAAGTCAAACAAGCAGAAGTATTAAGACCATTCCTGCACAAGAAAACAGATTTTTTGATGTGTGAAAGACAATGGGGTAAAGACATACTCCACAAATCTTATGTCCACGTGTAGTGGTAATGTTCATTGTAAATAGTCAAGTTAAATACATTATGTATGACAGATCACTAAAGAAGCCTGATGGACATATGTACTATTTCAGAGTTTTAAAAAAGGTTCTAAAAACTGAAAATTTCCATTATTTTAAAATGCTATTAACTTTTTCACTTCAAAGGAGCTGAGTGGTACCAGATGTTAACTTTTCTACAAGGAGAATGCAGTAGATCATTTTCTAAAACCATACTTGAAACAAATCTTTATACGTTTTTAACTGTAACAGTAATGCAAAAGAGTAAACCCATGCCAAAGGAAAAAAACTCTGCAACACAAATTTCTTCTCAGTGCTTAAAATGTTTGCATTCTTACTCTTAATCCTGATTCTATAACGTGAGAAAAAGCATTGGATTTTTCCATACTTTGTAAACGTTTGGTGTGGTATTCATAATCCCAAGGTTTATATTTTTGTAGCACTAGCAGTTATTCACAAATGGCAGTACTAAACCTATATACAAATACCTTAATCACAGCCAGACTCACAGGTAGGGTGAATGCAAAAGCTTTTGATAAAAAATGTCCACTTTTGTGAAATGCATAAAGCTAGTGAAATGAATCCTTACATATGTGAGAAGTACTACATGACAACATAAGTGCTTGTATACATTCGGAAGTATTTGCGTGTTATGGATGAACATGGCTATGCAGAAGCATGGTGCAAGTGCTGACATGTATTAAAGCTGCAAGAAGTACAGCTGTTTATATTAACTTGTAAAAGAAAGGATGGAGTTTTATATGTTTCCTTGGGATATCTCTATGTAGACACCCTGCTGTTTCTTTAGAAGAGTAGAACAGGAAATATAGGAAAGACTGAAAAGGGAAGAAATTGCAAAGAGGGAAACAGAAGGAGTACATCAAGAGTGTTATGCTGGGGAAGGTGGGAGAAGATGGCTACTACATTTTTGCCAGGGAATAGGTCTCCACTATTTTTCAATTTTTGTTGATGCCAACCATAGGAACAAGTCTTGCACCCACTGAATAACATCTTGGACTGGGCCAATAGATCTCTCCATTACCGGCTCCCCCACATCCTCAACCAAGTCCTGAAGGTCATGGTCTGTGTGGATGCCAAACTGTGCTGTACCTCCAGGACGGGTGATATCACCCTAACTCTGTTAAGATGTCCCTGTATGGCAAAGGGTGAATGTTTCCTGACCTTGGAGGAACATGGTTGGACTGCTCTTATGGATTCTGGACCTGTAGAAAATTTAACATAAATGGGAGAGAACAAGTTAATGTGTAATTAAAATAAGAAAAAAGAGAGAAGGAGGACTGGGAAAAAAACAGAGACAAATTGACTCATAATCGAATGCACAGTACAATCTTTATTAATAGTGATTTCTTATCTTTATTAAATCTTTATTCAAAAAAGGTCTGTGAAATGGTACTGGAGACTTATAAACAGTCAGTATAATGATACCTAGTGCTGTGGTTTTTACATTTGCAGTTTACTGATGGATCATTATATTAGGTATACATTACTCCTTATTTTTACTTATAAAATATATGTAAAAAAAGTCAGTTATTATTCAACATGATACTTTGGGGAGTGATACTTTTTATTTCAGAATGGTGTTTGCATAACTCATGAGAGTCATGGGTTAGTCTCTTTAGATGCCTTTGTTGTTGTAACTGATATTTGGAAGTCTCCTCTTCAGCTGCACATAGAAGGCATAGAGGATGGTTGCTTACCATTCATGGATGTGTTTTCAAATCTTTCTTGAATTTTGAGATTTATTGTTCTTTAAAACAAGACTTTATTCTTGTACTTGTATCTTGAATCTGTGTTTTTTTTTCTGTGTATGTTTGTACTGTATCTATATCCCTTATATGATTACATTTATTAAGCAGCAAAGAAATATTTTCATAAAGAATTTGTACTGAATTCTTCCTGGCTGCAAGTTGAATTAGAAGGATGTTGAAACTTTCTTCAAATTATTAAATTTGATGTCTGTGTAGTTTGCCTCTTTGGGAAATGGGTACAATCTTCAATATCTGCAAATATTTCCATTGCATACTTAACCTGCATTTTTAAATTGTATCACGTAAAGTCTGCAAGATATTGCACCATGCATTTCTCACTAACTTCTGTGCTAGTCATCCAGTTGCCACTTTAACCCCTCCATCTCTACTTTGCCTAGGGTGGGGTGGCTAACTGATGCCAGTCATCTTACATGTGCAGTTTCTATTTTGGAAAAAATGAGAGTCTTGCTCAATTATTATGTTAATAAATAGTTTGTAGCCTACATAAATCAAATGCTTTTTATATGCTGACTGTCTGTAATACCAATAATTAATAAGCTAATACCTTCAATATATGAAATTATGTGGCAATGCAAACATATTCTTATCTGTTTGTGTATAAATGTACACAAACGTACACATATCTATGTATATATATCTATATATATATTATAGATACATATATGAATTTTTATATATATATATATATATATATATATATATATATATATATATATATATATATTTATATATATATAGGTCTTTCCTTCACTGAAAACACACTCTACCGAATCTGAAAATGCTGACTCCAATTAAGTGAAAGTGCTGTTTAACGAAATCGCACTCTCTCGAACTCCACATCACCGAAAAATGGTTGGCAGTTCTAGGATCGTGTTGACCAGCAGGTGCAATGTTTTTAAGTTGTCTGTTACATTTGTAACAGGAGTTGAAGGTCTACAACAGTTGGGATTTGATGGTATAGATCACAATACAATAAGGATAAGGAAATGTACCCCTTTCCCCACTGTAGTGCGATCTTGAAGTTAGTATATATAATTAGTGGGGGGGGGGGCAAGGGAGGCTTGTCCTCCGAGCAAAAATTTCTTTTTAGTGTATCGGTTTGGTGATTTGGTTTTGGGTGATGTGGAGTTCGTGAAAGTGCAGTTTCATTAAACAGCACTTTCGCTTAAACAGAGGCGGACTTTTCAGATTCAGTAGGGTGTACATTCTATGAATGAAAGTAGACCCATATATATATATATATATATATATATATATATATATATATATATATGGTTTCACTTCATAACACTGAAATATCACAATACTGAAACTCAGAACACTGAAACCAAAATCCTCAAAACTCAAAATACTGAAAACACAAAGCATACATATACTGAGTTTAAACAAGATAAAGCATATTACTTTCCACCAAGTATAAGCAGGGGGCAAGCCCCCACTGCACCCCCATGTGGGGGGTTGCACCCCCCACACCTGCTGCTATGTAAATATATCAACTCCAAGATTGCACTTCACTACACTAAGTGCAATCTGGGAGTTGATATATTTAAGTAGCAGGGGGTGTGGGGGGCACAACCCCAACATGGGGGGTGCAGGGGGCCTGCCCCCCTTCTTATATTTGAAGGACTGTAATTCATTTTTTGTTGTTCACAGTCAGTATATGTATCTTTTCTGTTTTTATTATTTTGACATTCAGGATTTTGAGTTTTCAGGATTTTGATTTTCAGTATTATGAGCTTCCAAATTATGAAGTTTTCTCATTTTCAGTTTTTTGATATTGCAGTATTATGAAATGAAGCTATATATATATATATATATATATATATATATATATATATATATATATATATATATATATATATATATCAGTATATCTATTTTTATATATATATATTATATATATATATATATATATATATATATATATATATATATATATATATATATATATATATATATATATATATATATATAGATATATATATATATATATAGATAGATATATAAACTATGCATACTTAATAACTGGTTCTCTGAGAGAGTAGAGGATGCATGGAATAAACTATCAAATTACATTAAAGCAAGTACTAGTTTAAATATTTTTATGAACAACCTGGACACTTATTATGGGGACAACTGTTTTTGTCGATTGGCAGGCATAAAGGCATTATTTGTATGTATGCACTTATGCACATTTACACTTTTATACATGTAATCTTATATATATATATATATTTTTACTCAAACATATACATCTATATTTATACACAAAAGCATATCTGCAAATAAACATTCCGTTTTTGTATGCAGATCCATTTCTGTTCAAATATATGCTTCTGCTTACTTCTATAGATATATAAATGCACTTACACATTCATTTCTTCTGTCATTTAGCTGCATTCATGTAGTATTCATCCAGAATTTTTAAAGTCTACTTTACATATGAATTTAAAAAATGGAATGTTAAAATACTTACTGTAGAACTTTGGCCTTTTCCTTCCAAACCGGGCTACCCACTCAGCCAGCTGTTCAGGCCTGCCCCTCTGCAGATCATCAAACCTGGGTTGTCTCTGTAAGGAATGACAGGTGCTCACCCCCCCTCTTGCCTGATAGCAACTTTTTTCCACTCCATGATGGGTACTGCTCTTTCAACCTTATCCAGATATGACTCAAGAGGTAGACCATTAATTTGGTCTCCTTATCAGACCACCTTGGACCTCAGCTTGTGCTTTTACAGGTGTTGCCATGAATCGAAGTACCAGTACCAAAGTGAAGAATGCAGGTACAGAGTTGTGGTTCATAAGGTGATCTCTGAGGTATGACATCACCATAACAAAACCCAACTACCATGTAGTGACTTTTGGTATAGAACTGCTATTATCGGCAAGTTTGTTTTATATCAAACTGCTTTGTCATGTAGATCTGGAGATTTTTTTAAATAAATAATTTTACATTTTTTGCCTTGACAAATGAAAGTCAGTTATTAAATTGTTACTTTTCCATTCTCATATATGTGTTTTGTTTTTGTATAGTAATATTTTAACAGTTATTGGCACAATTGACTTCAAAGTCACATATTACTGATTTTTGAAAGCATGACTTTCCAAGTTTTTTTTTTTTTCACTTCATTTTATAAATAATTCTTCCAGTTGGTATCACATAGTAGAAACTCCTGAGTGGTTTGAGGTGATAAGGTGCATAACAGTATGCAAGATGGGCATGGATTATGTTTCATGATTATGCAACCTAAATTTATTTTATTTTTATTTATTTATTTACATTTGTTGACTGGGAAAATCTGACTGGACACAAGTCCTTTTTCAGCAGAGGCCCGGGGAGAAAAGCTCCACAATAAAAACAACAATTAATTACAAGTTACAAGAAGTATAGGTAGGTTTTGTTTAACAATAGTAGTAAACAGTTATAATTCAAAATGAAATTATTTAGTTAAATGGTACAACACTTATATCATCGGTGCCCTAAAAACTAACAAGTATTTTAATAGCTGAGCTAGCAGCTATTACCCTTGAATAACAGTGGCTAAGATTACATCTGAGATATAGGTTTACAAGCAATGTATTTGTCTGCAATCCGAGGTAGTTAGAGGGGTGGAAGAAATGGATTAAAGAGTTTGGGGTAGTGATATTAGAGAAGTTTGTCACAGGGGCATGTCCAGTGCTCTTTTAGATGAGATTTTAGAGCAGCTTTGAAGTTAGTGTGTGATGACACAGATGTTATAGTGTGAGGAAGGGTATTCCATAATTTTGCTCTGGAGTAGGGGAAGAGAGCTTCTCCAGCAGATTTCCTGGTTTTAGTTACCTGCAATTGATTTTTGTTGCTGGAGCATAGTGGTCTGGTCTTATGATAGGGTTGGAATAGATTTTGGAGGGAGGGGACTTTTAGAGGATGATTTAGTAGTTTGTGGGTGAGTGAGAGTTGGTACCATTGAAGGAGGTGAGGGAGTTCTAGCCAGCCTAGTTCAGTAAGTGAGGTGCACTGGTGACTATGGTAGTTTGCACCAATGGCAAACTTTGATATTTTGTTGTAGCAAGCTTCGAGTTTACCTAACTCACTTTGCCTTAGGTTGGTAAATACTGGAGAGGCGTAGAGTAGGGTGGAGATAAGGTGGCTATTTACAACTGAAATCTTGGCTGTTTTGGTGAGGAATTGCTTATTTCTGTATAAAGCTCCTAGTTTTTTTGTGTACTTTTTTATTGTTAATGAGATATTGATGTCAAACTTGAGGTTATTGTCATTTTCAACTCCAAGTGTGGTCTGTTGGGGGGATAATGCTGTTGTCATTGGCTTTAATATTAAATTGGTGGGTGTTTTGCTTGTGTTTGGTGGGTTGCAAGATGAGGAGTTTTGTTTTGTTTGGGTTAAGTATTAATTGCACATCTGAAAGCCAAGTTTCAACTGAGGAGAAAAGGCTTCCTGCGTGGTCTTTTGAAGTTCAGGTAGGGAGTAGTATTGACTCCATTTTTCCTTTTCTATGCATACAGTAATTTTATATACATTAGGCTTGTTTGCTCATTCCTGATGGCAGCGTGGCTCAGCAGTTATCTGCAGAGTTTGTCCACAACTACCCAAGGCCTAGTTATATGTATCTGTTAACATTCACACTCACATATTACTGTGATTCATAGAGATAAGCAGAGCTTAGCCTAATTTGCAAATAAAGCATGCAAATAAGTCTGTTTTTATTAAAATAAGTTTAATGCAGCTATATTTAGTTGTGATCTGTTAAGTTGTGTGACAAGAGTTTTGACAAAGGACAAAATTTATCAAGTGAGATAAAAGATAAAAACAGCAATATAGCTAAAAATTATTAGCAAACAGTATATATAATACACTGTGGTGCATTGCATTGAACCGGGTGGGGAAAAACTATTAAAACAGTGCAGACAGATCTTTAATAAAAATGTTTTGGATTTCACACAGTTTACAGCAGGTAATAATGCAAGGTTCTCAAAATTATCACTGGTATTACAGAGATGCACCAGTGGGATACCCTGATAACAATACATACTTATTAAGTGAATGCATATTACTATGTGTCAGGATCTTTCTAATGAAACATAATGATTTAGTATATATTTCAGATGAAGATATGCACTCATTGCTTTGCTTGTTTGTGATAGCCATTGTGTATAATATAGAGGATTATGAACAGGTTGCAGCTCATAACCTGCTTATTTTGTGTTCGAAATGTGGATGCCAAGGAATTCCTCAAGAGGTGAATCTTGGTACCCATGTCAAGAACACATAATTAAGTGTTATGATCAGAAGCCCAATCATAATTCTTTGAAGTGCAATGAGCTTTATATCCTCCATGTACTATTAATTACAGAAAAAAAAGAAAAAAAAAACACTATTCTTTTGCCATCTTTAAAAGTCACAATGCACTTAGTGAGTGCTGTCAGAAAGACAGTGTAACCCAGTCCCTTACTTTAACAGTTACCGTACTTCCCCGAAAATAAGACCCGGTCTTACACTTTTTCCCTCCCAAAATACACATTAGAGCTTATTATCAGGGGATGCCTTATTTACCCACCCATACAACAATCTATATTTATTCATTTATTCATGTACATAAATCGACATTTATTCATGTACACAAATTGACATTTATTTGGTACTTATCCATTATTGGACAACAGTTCTAGGTAATGTGTTAACAGTTGTGTGAGAATTCTACATAAACAGTGCAACAGACATTTCAACTTCAGAATATCTACACCTTGGCTTTCACAGTGCAATATTTCATACTTAACAGAAAGTGTCGAAAAATCTCAATACATGCGTATTGTGGGAGGGGAATAAAACAGGTGAATAACTGCCACTTTTTGAGTGGTGATGCTTTCTTTATTCCTTTTCCAAACCATAAGAGAAGAATAATGGAAAGTCATAAAAATTAATTCTGGGAACTAGTGGCCTTAACTTCGTAATTACCCCTTGATAATGAAACGTTACCTTAATACAATAAAGTCAAAAAACTGACAAGAGCTTGCTGGCAGCTGAAAGCAGAAGCAATCCATTCTGTTGCCCCAATAATGGAAAAGTTATTCAAATACAGTCATGTCATCTTCTTCTGGAACATTGTCATACGTCTCCAACTCCCAAATTCCGGCCTGAATTTCTTGCAACTTCATTTCCTGTAGAACCATTGGCCCTAATCTGTCATGCCTAGCAATAGAGCTCTCCTTAAATGAGCACTGCTTGTCCATGTAGCCTGCTAGTAGTGCATTGGCAACACAGTTGTCAGTGATTTTATCCCATGAATTCTTCACCCAAGTTACGACCTCTTGCAGGCTAGGCTTCACAAAGTTTCCACGCTGATTTCTCTCTATTCTATTTTCAATGTAGTCATTGAGTTCCATGCGCAAAAGGTCATTGAATGGCTTGTTTATTGCAATATCAAGAGTCTGGAGATAGGCAGTCATTCCTGCAGGAATCATTATTTGATCTATTCTTCTCTGTGCAAGAAAGTTTTTCATGTCTTTAGCACTGTGAGTGCTGGCTGAATCACAGTCTAGCAGACCTCTTTCACCAACTCACAAAACAAGTGGCAGCATTACATCGACCCACTTCCTTATAACTGCTTGTGTGCACCAGGCTTTTTCTGTTTCAAGAATGTAAATGCCTGAAACACATTCAAGTCTTATCTTTCTTGCCCTTACTAATGATTAAATGTGGGGTTTTCTTTCCATCTACACCAATTGCCAAAATACAGGTAACACATGCACTTTTGTAACCAGTGGGGGGAATGTTGATTGACGAGGCACCCCTCTGATCAGTTGTTGTTTGAGATCCTTTGTCCATAAACATTACAGTTTCATCCATAGCAATCATGTTGGAGAGTTGGTATTTAGAAAAGTCAATGTCATCAACAAAGGACGTGAATGTAAGTGCACTTTTAATAACTTCAATATCTTCCAGCTTGAACAGTGCTGCCGATTTTCTTAGAGACAGTTCATATCACGGAAGGAAGCCATCCAGCCAATGTTGTGATGCTTTAAATTGTTCTGGGGATATTTTAACTGTGGTGCCATTGCAAGGGCAAATGAATATCGGCTCTACGCACAACCAAAGCCTCTGCTCTCCTCTTAGTAATCCATTCACAGGTGATGTCTTCCAGCTCAGGAAATAATGGTTGTCAACCTGAACCACACTTGCACTTCTTAGCATTTTCCTCATCTATCTGTTGGCTGAGGTTATTGTACTCTGCTTGACATTTTTGGACTGTTCTGAGATCCAACTTCTTCTCTTTGCAGAAAGCCATCTGATTTTTTTCCCTGGGAGTCCTCCACAATTCCTTTCTTGTACTCAACGGAATAGCTCTTTCTTTTTGCACTATTCTTGTCTGGGGGGGGTGTAATTGAAGACTTACGAGACAGGAGTGGCAACAAAAATGACGACAGTTAAGAAGACACAACCACACCCATTTGTTATCAAGTAAGCACGTTTTACGTATGACATCTGTACGCTGACCAATGAAAGTACACTTGCCAGTGTTTATGGGCCAAGGATCTCAAACATCAAGTGTGAGTGAGGATTAGGGCTAAAGTAAGAATTATAGAGGACTCCTGTGGGAAGAATCTTATGACTGTCTGCAAAGAGAAGAAGTTGGGTGTCTGAATGGTCCAAAAATGGTGAGCAGAGTATGATAACCTCAGCCAACAGGTGTCAATAATATTCTTATTTTATAATTCAACACATCCGTCGTGTGTTGTTGATGATCTTAATTGGGGCTTATTTGTTGGGGTAGGGCTTATATCATGACCACCCTGGAAAACCATGTTAGGCCTTATTCTCTGGTTAGGTCTTATTTACGGAGAAATAAGGTACTTTGTCATGCCTCTTAAATGTCCAGGATTTCACATCTTGCCCAGATTTTTTCCTCATGCGTTTTGTCTGTTCCTCATAACATATTTGTTTTTTTTTTTTTTTTGGACAAGTCACTGACGATTAAAGTTACTAAATAGTGACTTTCATTACTGTTTCAGACTATATTCTTCAGAAAATTCTAGCAAACATGTATTCTGTTCTTCTTGCTACTTTCAAAGTTTATGAAAGGAAGTGAGAGACATGTTATCAGTACGGACAGTAGGCAGAAACAAAACTCCTGTTTTTAGTTTGTCTTTGTCCTTTTCTGGTCAACGCTGGCAGATTTGACAGTCTAGCACAAGAGTTAACCTTAACAACTTAAACAGGAGATGCTTAACATTTGTAAAGATCAGGTCTTGTGCTATAATAGCACTTATCTGATTTGCCTTTTTTTGGATATTTGAGAGCAATCACCTCACTTTATATACTACAAAGAAGTAAATATAAACAAACTTTACTGATAATCATACATGCTCTATTGTCCTTTTCACTGTCTATCCCTTTCTATTTCATTGTTTTTCTTTCACATTTTTTCTCATATTGAAGTTTTTGCCAGCACCTATAAATGATTGCCACTTATCACCTTCTGTTGCCTAAAATTTTTTATTTAGGTCCCCAAACTATGTTTAAATAAATATGAAAAATTAAATGTAGGTTAGTAGTTGATGGAATTCTAATGCTTTATGAAGGCTTGAACTCTGAAATGCAATGGTTTATTTAAAACATTAAACTGAATCCTTTCTGCTCCTTGGTTTGTAGCCACGTGAAATGTTATTACTTAATGATCTGTCTGAAAGAAAATCAGGGACATTTGCGTGTCTAAACTGTCAGTATAGTCACTGCCAGTAAAAGAGTTCTGCAAAATCTGCCATATAGGGTATAATGTCACCTGTTAACAGAAGCCAGCAGTGTTATGTTGGATATGAGCTGGAACTCAAAACTGCTGATATTTAAGATGTGTGTTGTTAGTCTTACAGCCTAAACACATGGAAGCTAACACTACAGTGTAGATGCACCTGACTTTGTACACTGTTTCTTACCATTTGGCTGCAAATTATTTCTTTTAGGAAACTGTGTTTTTCAGTTTCCTTAATAGTCATTAGTATCTTATCACTCCACTATAGTTTATCTCAAACTTGGAAAGATATTTTATGCCAAATGTATCATATTACCAGAAAGCTACACATATTAATCCTTTCTGAGAATACCATTGTAACCCCAGGCAGTGGAAAAATCTATTGATAAGACATGGATTTATTTTCTGAGCCTTTCATAGACAGAAACTATTCAGTGTCTCAATATACAGAAACATCTTACCACATACTTTACCTTACTCTCTATCTCACTCCCCGTGTATGAAGATAAAAAAATAGAATAAATCCTTGTGATGCTTAAGTGTAGATTTAATACATCTTGAAATAGATGATTTAATTTGTGAAAAACACATAAAAGACAGCAAATGTCCATCACTTATGGCAATAAAATCCTTTTTTTTTACTAGGGATTATTAATAAAAGAGACTTGGACAAACATAGAGCGTAGTATGTTAAATAGTGACGTGATCTCTATAATTTCACTTTTACTACCAAACCATTTTGCTAACCCTTGAATCTCTCAAGGACATTGCACTGTATGACAGATGTAAAATGTTTTAAATAATCTATCCTATCCTATATTTCTGCGATTTTTTATTTACTACCCTTCAAAAATAAATATTCTAATATACATTCCCTGCTAAATATTGTATTTAGCAGTTATGCAGTACTTTACATCTATGCAGCAACAAAATTATTCCTTAAAAGACTATGCTAATAGAAATATTCAAAACACATACGGTATAATATCTTTGTAACATATAAATACAAGCTCAAATATTTTATTTACTTAACTACCTAAAGTTTCCATCTATTTAGTTAAAAGATTATAAATATGTCACAAAAAACTTTTTTTCTGTATTATTTTGAATGTTTGAACAGTTTTTTGATTTGTAGATCATCTTACCCATTTTCAAAAATCTAACAAAATTATTTCTCTGCTCTTAAAGGTGTAATGCACACTTATGATGAAACATCAATCTAGAGATATGAAGAATAGCCTCTGTTTGTAGGGGCGTAATGCCCAGTATACAAAAAAATAAATAAAAAAATAAAAATATCAATTGAATAATGTGATCTATGACCACTACAGCAACTTGATATAAGTAAAACACCTTTGTTTAGGACTGCTTTTGCAGCAAATAAGTAATGCAATTCAAAGAGTACATGTGTAAGAAGAGATAAAACATGTTATTATACATACAACAGTTAAATCCACAGATGGGTGAGTCAAATGGCACAGAGACTTTTTTTTTGCAATGGGAAACATAACCTCTCAAAACACAACATAGAAGCAATTTGTGTATAAAATTAAATACATCAGCATGGTGGAAATGAATTGATTTCATTCCTAGCAGAAAGAAACAGTCTTAGGTTTAAGTTGCATGCTAGGCTAATGATTTCTGGGGCCTTTATAAACCTAGCCATGCAACAAAAATGTATCTCATGAGTTATTGTGCCTTAGAGTTTTTTTTTTTTTTTTGGAATGAGTGGATGTTAGTTAGGGCATGCTTTAATGGCTATCTCTGTCTATCACAGACATAGGCATCAGACTGGGGTGAATTTATGATTTATACTCCACCGGTCTGGGTTGATCTTGAAAAGGGCTAGGGAAGGGCTCTGCTCTACATGGATGGGAAGCATATTCCAGAGAATGGGGATTTTGTGAGACACATACCTGTCCCTCCAACATGTCCTGTTTAAGTCACAAAGTTTTAATGCTTAGATCTAGCAGTTCTGGTGCTATTTATTTTGTGAATAGGCAAAGGGTCCATCAGAGCAGGATCCAAGGATGCCTTGTATGCTAGGCATAGATCATCTCTCAGCAGTGTGTAGAAAACAGAGCCTGGATATAGAGTTTTGAGGCATTCTGCATAAGGTATTGTATTTATGCTCTGAATTCTCTTTGTGAGAAAAATCTGTGGATGCTCCAGTTGTTGCAAGTGCCTGGTCAGGTATACATGGAAGGGGGTGACATACTCAATAATGGGTCTAATGAAGGCTGAGTACAGGGCGTGATGACTTCCCTGGAGCTAGATTCTATGGTCTTATAACTTGAGTGACATAGAATGATTTTCTTGCTACCTTTGACACAAGTTGGTCAAAAGCTAGTTTACTATCTACATCAGTCCCCAAAAACTATTGTGTCGACTTTTACGGGTGTTTTATCAATGCGGTAGTTTCCCTGGGTGGCCAGCTTCCCAAAAGGTACTATTATGCATTTCTTGACATTGAGTTTTAAGCTGTAGCTTTGGCTCAAGTCATTGGGCTTTGTTAGACCTTCCTATATGTTGTTAGTAACTAGGATGGGGGGAGTCTACAATTTCCCTAATTTCAGTCACCTGCATACTTGGTAAGTCAGAGACCCCCTGACACTGACTTCTGAAAAACAGATGCCAAAGAGGAGCAGACTCAGTACTGAACCATGCTATCCAGTGAGTTACATAGGGTTTATGCTTAACTCTGTGAGCTTGTTTACAATGCCTGAATGGGGTATTGTATCAAATGCCTTAGCTAGGTAAGGGAAGGAAGCATGTGCCATTTTGCCCGCATCCATTGTCTTGGTGACCTTCTCAAAGAAGTGCACCAGGTTTAGTAGGCATGATCTGCCTTTGACAAAACCAAACTTGGTTGGGTCTAGTGTCTGAAGGTTTTTTTGTCACTGGTAGTCATTTCCATGATAATTCATTCTATTGCTTTGTATATGAGACCAGTCAAACTAAAGGGTCTGTAGCTCCTGCGATCCATTGATGATCCACTCTTGTGCAGAGGGATGATATTTGCAGTCCTTCATTTGTGTGGCATGAAGCCTGTGCAGAGGCTATGGTTGAATAGTGACTCCAATGGCCCTGATAGGTCATATTCTGGGCTCCTTAGGAAGCATCCTGTGATATTATCATTGCCCACTGAAGCTGTATTCTTGTCCTTATAGACCACATCTAAGACCTGCTTCCCACTGATAGTTGGATGGGTTATATTAGATGTTATTTCCTGGATGGCAGCTTGGGGTAAGATGGGGGTAAAGCTGGAGCTGAATTTGACAGCCAGAAGATTTGCTATATCTCCCGATTCCATGAATGTGGCTACATTTACCAACAGCTTGGCCCACTGTTGTGTGCTGCCTTTGAGGTTTTTAACATAGCTAAACAAGACTTAATGGCTGCCCTTGGCCTTGGAAAATATTCATAGGTGAGTACTAGGCTAGTTGCCCTTGCATGCTATTTTAAACCTAGCCAATTTCTCTTTCAAATGTGAGAACAAACCTTTGCACCTTGTGATTGTTTGGTAAGCACATTAACCATTATGCCAACCCCCTAACCATTAACCTCATTATCATTCAGTTAATGACATCAGAGAATGCATGTGCATGGCATCTATGTAGCCTCAAATGGAAAAGTAAGAATTAGCATTTTGCTTGCCTCTTGCTGATTGATTTTAAGCAGTTACTACAGATAGTGAAAAAGTCTCTGGAACAAGCATTTAGAAACAGCATTATGAGAGTAGATTGAATCTGACATCTTGCATATTGCCCTGTCTTTAAAAAAACAGAGTTTGCTAAGCAGACTGCTTAGCGCATTAGAGAGCAGGAATCCCCCCCTTCCACTGGCAGGACTGCAGTGCGGACTTGGAGATCAGACAGAGGCAGGTCAGCATGTGCAGTTTGCAAGTTTGCAAGAGCTAGGAGCCTTTTGTCAGGAGGGATGGACCTTTTTATTATGCTTTATATACCATCAGCTGTGAAAGAGAAGATTTGACAATGGGAATTTGTAGACATTTTTGACCTTGTCAATGCTGACAAGACACAGAGGATTATGGAGGATAAGGTCTTGTGGGTGAATGAACTGACAGCTCTCATGTCATCAGTGGGTAAAAGGAACTTATTTTATTTTATTTTTATTTATTTATTTTATTTATTTTACATTTGTTGACCGGGTATGTCTG
Source organism: Protopterus annectens (assembly GCF_019279795.1). Classification (NCBI taxonomy): domain Eukaryota; kingdom Metazoa; phylum Chordata; order Ceratodontiformes; family Protopteridae; genus Protopterus; species Protopterus annectens. The sequence continues at coordinate 955,879,554 of NC_056737.1, forward strand.
ACTAAGCCATAGCCATTTTTCAGCAGAGTCCCGGGGAGAAAAGCTCCATAATACAGTAAAAATAAGCTAATGTTATACAAACTGGCATAAAAGACTAAAAACACAAAGTATTTTAACATTGACAAATATAAGATTGTTGTATATACATGTTTAAATAAGCAGAAAAAAAACTTATATATGGTGCTTGGAGAGGCTTATGGCCAAAGACAAAGATAACTCAACCCTGGGTTTTATTTAATTAATGGATGTCATTATAGAACAGAAGAGTCAGCAAAGGTCGCCATTGTTGGTTCACTTTTTGACTCTTAGAGAAGAACAGCTGCTGGGGGCAGGGGTTGTTCTGGTATGACCATCACTTCTGGAAACTGAATGCAGTGGATAAGTCTCTGAGATGGCAAATGAGGCATGCTGGCACATGGCTAGGGACAATGTCAGATAAGTTACGTAGACAGGCCAAGGTAGAAGCTGAAGGGACAGGAGGCAAGCATAGGCTCTGCTGGGCATTTGATAGGGGAAGATGCATTTTGCCAGTGTGTAGATTTGCCCACAGGACAGTGAAGTGCAGTTGTAGGAAAGGCATAGCCCATCTTCACAGAATAGCACTTGTGGTTATTGTTGAAGGGCTTCTATGACCTGGCAGTTCGTCATCAAAGGTATGTTCTTTGGGCTGCACTTTCTGTTGTTATATATGCCAGCACCTTTTGAATTAATGAGTTGCTAGGGAGCCTTAGTTGGAGGAACATATGAACAACTGAGGCAGGAGCTGTGATTTGGCTTTGTATGTCCAAAAAATGATTATCCTAGTAGAGAGCAACAAATGATCTTAGGTAAGAACATCAATGTTATGTTGTACCCTGTGGGGTGAATGGTAGCTTGGAGGAAACTAGTATCATGTGTAGGGATGGACTGGTATTTCAGTGTCAGAATATTAAATAGTACTAGCTGGACAGTTTGCAGTTATGATAAAGACATTAAAGAGCCAAGGTATTGCAGGTCGAGATATTCTACACATCTGTTTAGAACAGGTATAACATCTAATTTATCTGCAGAAACAAGTCAATTTGATGTAATAATGAGGGTAGGAGAAAAGGAGCTTATTGCCTTTTAGTCCTACATTAGATACAAGGGAAGTTAGGGTTCATTGTAGCAAGTTTAATCAAGTTGCTCTTGTTTTCTTTTACAGGTAGGAAAAATATGGTCATACGGGGCAACCTGTATGTTTTGTAAGCAAATAAGTTAGTGGCAGTAAGGTCTGGCGGAAGTGTTCTTGGGTCTCAACTTAGCTATATGAGATATTTCGTGGAAGATATGCAGAGGACTGGGCTGGAGTTAGTCGGTGGTTATGTTACATGAGGTGCAGGTAGAGCGTGGAAGCTCAGGTTTTTGTTAATTTATTTAGGGAATAATGACTTGAGTGTGGTGTCTATGTGTAAGTTTCCATCTTGGATTATAAGAAATCTTATATTGATTAGACAGAAGTTCCAGTGAATAATTATTACAAAATTAAATTGGAGGTTTGCTGTTACCTTTTAAGGTGTTGAAGGCCACTAGTTAACCTCCAGGTGGCTAGGGCTGTTCTGTCTTTGGGCTACATCAAATAATAAAGGTTTATAGGATGTTTTTGGTGGGTTTTAGGGCTTTTATAGAGAGGTTGCCTTGTAGTGACACTTTCCCACTCACTTCCCCCCTTACATTCACCAAGAGAATCATTTTTCCCCTCCATCTCCTCCTTCTTCAAACTTTCCATCTCTTCTAGTCCTTCCCCTTCTTTGGCCACTCTTTAGTCTGCTACACCAGCTGCAGACTAGCATAAAGGATGCTGCTTTTCTGCAATGTTATGTCTATTTTATGTCCTTATTATGAAGATTCTTACTGAAGCATACATCATTACTGAAAAGTAAGTCTGTATATTGAATTATGCTCATCATCTTCCTGTGCTAAAAACCTATATTGTGCCTTATTGTACTGTAGGCAATGACTCCATTACCAAGCAGACTTTTCAAAATATGATTGAATGACTTTTCTATACCATGTATAAACTTTTACAAAATGCATTTTTTCACTAGATCATGGATACACTTGTAAATTGCCATTTTGTTTCTACACTATTCACCTGACTATGTATACATTTGTGAAATGCAGCTTTTTTATCTACACTATGTAGTACTTCATCTAATTGGTATCATTTAGGGCATTTCTCCTTGAGCTTATGCTGAAAAGGGACTCTGTGTCCAGTTAAAATTTTCCAGTCAACAAATACAATACACTTAGATTTTACAGAGAGGGACCTTGTGTGGCACAGGCAGGATAGGATAGACCTGAATGATTTATTTCATGTATATGTGTCCATTTTTTGAAGGATCTAATACAGGTTTATGAAATGATGGGTAACAAGACTAAGGGTATTGAGTTAGACCAGGAAGGAATAAGGGGGACAGGCTGTAATTCAGGCAGCCTGATTGGTTCATAGGTTCATAGGTGTGTGCTAGGCAAATGACCACAAGGGTCTTTTTAAGTCTAGCCATGCATCCCAAATCTCTGACAAGTTCTGATACCCTTGGTAAGTGTAAGCATGGGCCTGGGAGATGAACCATTTACAGGTTGCCTGTGTCCATTAGAGACATAGGTGCCAAACCAAAAATGAATTTCCGATCTCCCATCCAATTGTCCAAGTTGCACTTGAATTGGGTTAGGGAGGAACTCTTCTTCACATGAATGGGGAGCCTGTTCCATAGATGGGGTAGTCTCTGGGATACATTCCTATCTCTCTGGCAAGGCATATTTATATCACAGGCAAGGTTTAAGTCTTTAGAATGTGTAATTCTGGTGCTGTTTGTTTTGTGGATATGCAGGAGGTCCATCAGAGTGGGGTCTGACAATGCCCTGTATACCAGGCATAGATCTCCCCTAAAAAGCCTGTAGGAGACAAAATACAAGGATAGGGTCTTAAGGCGGTCTGCATAGGACATTTTACTTAAGCCCTGTATTCTTTTAGTGAGGAATCTCTGTGCACATTCCAGTTGTTGGAGATGCCTGGTTAGGTGCATACCAAAGGGGGCATTGTACTCAATAATAGGTCTGATGAATGCTGAATACAGTGAAACAATGAATTCCTTGGACTTAGATGCCATAGCTTTGTTTATAAGTTGTGCAACACAGAATGACATCCTCACCACTGTAGACGTGTGATTAACACAGAATGTTGTCCTCACCACTGTAGACGTGTGATCAACACAGAATGGTGTCCTCACCACTGTAGACACATGATGGTCCAAGGCAGAAGAAACAAGAAAGGTGTTCCTTTTCTTCTTTTCCTTCCTGCTGGTAGTCAGTGTGAGTTTTGACCACTTGGTGGTATTGGTGATGGTTCACTGAGTGGCATGCTAATGTTAGTAGTATTCGGTTTAGTTATTGAAGGTGAGTGTTCCGTCGTGCTACCCATACATGTTTATGATTTTATGCTTTATTTAATGTATTACAGATCATTCCAAGTTGGTAGCTCATTTAAGAATTTCAGTATTATTTCTGGGTTTGCAATAAAATCTGGTCACATTGGCTATAACTGTGTATTTAGCATGTTAGGTACTGGGTTCGAGGATACATGAATTTTGCTCAGCAGACTTTTTTGTCCCTGAACTCCAGGCCTCAGGGAAGGGGAACAGGGAAGATTATGTAGAAATGCTATTGTCAATCTTATTGAAGTAAATGGTGAAAGTCAGTGTAAGTGCGGGAGGTACTTGTAATGTTTTGGGATAGGCTGTTGGGCAGGAAGTGAGATAAACAGAGTAATGAATTAAGGGGATTGCTATATACTGCTAGGGTGAACTATGTTTCAATCTCTTTGGCACTGAAGTAGAAGTTAACTCTCCCTCCCTCCCTCTTTGGCGTGAGGAAATTATTGGTTTATAGCTTGGGTGGAAGAGGTGATCTTCCCTTCTAGATAACAGAAGAAATTCTTTTCCTTCCTTCTTGCCTTACTGCTGGTAAATGAAATGAGCAGTGGTTCATGCTTATAGAAGTGAGCATTCTGCCAGGGTGTCCATGTGTTGTTGTTGTGTCTTTCGGCTTTTCCCGGTTAGGGGTCGCCACAGCAGAACTCCGGTCCGCTAATGATTGGCAGTGGATTTTTACGTGCCGAGTTGCCAGCCCTGACGCACAACCTTCAATGAAGTTACACACATTCACGCATGTCTCCACACAGAAGACGCTCTAGCTGAGAATCGAACAGGACAACGTCCTACTGTGAGGTGACAATGCTACCGCAGCACCACCACCGCGGCCATGGTGTCCACGTGTGTGGTCATTTAATGCTTTTTTCAGTGTATTATTATTTGTTCCAAGCTTATACTGAATTGAAACACTTTTTGTTATATATTTGTTTTCTTTTCTGTTATTTATTTATTTTTTTTATTATTATATTGTAAATCTTACTCTGTTTTTCCTATACCTCTGCCTCGAAATGAGAAGTTATTTCTAACAGATTCCAGTTACTAACTACTTGCAAGTAAGTAAATGATGCAGCATCTGCTTATATTATGCTGCAGAAAGTTACTACTCTCCAACAGTACAAGCTCAGCAACTGCTCGGATAATTTTTTTTTAGTTTTGGGGTGCATCATACTTTAATGAGTAACTGGAATACCATTCAGTTTATGAAGAGATAGACTCTTCATTTGTCTACTATTAGAGTGAATGCCTCACTCAACAGAACTTTTATGACCCTTGTTGCCAAATATGCTTTTGGTGTTGCTCTGTGAGGCACAATAGGTGTTAGGCTTTTTACTGTCCTTTGTTAAGAGGATAACAACCTTTGTCTAAGAGATTATTGTCACTGAAAAATTCCTCTTTGGCCTGTTGTAAGGTGTTAAAGGCAGTGTCATATTCTTAGTCATACTGAATATCACCAGGAAGTGGTGTCTTGTATCTCTCTACTTCTCCATATGTATAATTCACATTTTTACTTAAGTGCATGCTGAAAGCATTATAGATAACGATTCTAGGCATTTTATAAAAACAGTTTCCAATACAAGATTCACTTCTGCACGTATGTTTTGCTAACTGTCACAAACCACAACTTTTGCTCATAGAAGTATGCAGATTACTTTGTTGTTTTTTAACTTTTCTGATTCTGACTTCTCTAACACATAGACACATTTTAGTTTATTTTATGGATACATAATCATTTAGGAGGTAGATGCCCATTAAGGATCCGGGTTTCCATAAACTAAACTAGCACGTACATTCTCATAGTTAAATGCAGTTATCTGGAGCCTGATACCCAGGTTTATAAATGTCTTGAAAAACCAGTTTGGGCAGGATATATGACAACTTGCCTACATGTCAAAATATCAGTACATATTGACTATTTTTATGGTTTAAAGTTTTTCAGTGATTGCAACAGGTGGGGAGAGGGGATCATGGCTGTCACACAGAGAAATGATATGGCGTATGTAAAGGCAACAGGTCTCACATACTCCAACCAAAGTAGAGGTAGAGAACAGCAGTACTTTGTAGCAAAGAAATAAAAGGATAATACATGGCTAAAGTAAATACATTTCCAAGGAATAAAATATGGCACTCATCTAACTAGTTAGCTTGGTAGACTAGTACGTATTACAGACAGATGGTATCTGCTGCCCATAAGACTCTGCAAAGAGTATATCTGAAAGACATGTGGAGCACAGAATACAAATCAAGTGCACATGTTTTGGAGTACTATATGGAGATTCTGTATTCTGTAAAACCTGATTTTGTGAGCCTTGGTAATTTGAATATAATGAAATGAAAATCAAATAAGAAACAGCACATTTTAAAACTCACAGATACTTAGAGCTTTGCTTTTTAAGTTTTTTCTTTCTCTCATCACATCTTCCACATCTCTGCTACTTACATATACCATCCCTGAGATTCCTGTACTCAGACTAAGGTGAATGCTATAAAAATGTGCAGTGTCAGACTTAGTATATATTGCCTGAATTGCACTTTAATTTCTGCTCTTTCAAAAAATAGCAGGTATGATCTTCAGACTATCAAAAGCAACCTATAAATCAGGCTAGAGGGAATGGTTAGAATTACAAAGTGGATAACAGCAAAGTTTCAGGAAACAACATAATAAATCAAAGGAGTTTTTTTATAATAAATGAATGTGCCATACTGATAATGGCAGAAAGAGGATAAAATTAGTTCAATATGATATATACAAAGAATGTATAGTATTATCTATAAAAGTATTAAGGGGTACAAATTCTAAACTAGGGTGTAGTCTTTACTGTAGGGTTGGAAAAATGCTCACATTTTTATACATTTGCAGTGAGTTGAAGCTCTTACTCAGGAGCACTTTTTTGTTTTATTTTTTTTTCTATCTTCCATCTGCCCAGCAGCCATTATTAGAAATGATGCTTCTAAGTTAATTTGTGTGACCGTGTGCTTCGTATTAGCAATTGTACTGCACTGCACTTTAATGAGACCAGCCACAGTGTGTAGGAACTCTGCCAAGGAATGATAGTATATATACATTTTTTCAACATGTAAAAAAAGTTAAATGATAGTATAAACAGAATATTAAGGAAGAGGTGCAATGGTTGGGCTTGTGCCTCACCCACCTTGTATTCCAATCTCCAGGGTTTTGTTTGTCCTGAAATAATAAATGATACTCAGCATAAAAATGGGCTCATGAATAGTCGTATTATTTTGTAGCTATCATATGTATTCATAATAAGACAGGGTGACATCATTGGACAGTGTTTATTATATCTGATTCATTCCTCCTGCTTCCTCGGGTTGTTTAACAGCTGGTGTACCTTCTTTGCAGACTCTGTCTGACTACCTGTCCATTGCATTTTCTTTGCATTTACTATTTTCTTCACATAACGTGAAGCATGTTTTCATTGTCTGTCAGCAAATATTTGTAAAAAAATGTCCTATCCATTCCAAACTCAAGTCTATCTAGTTTGGATGATATATCAGATTCTGGTTGGGAGTGATGAAATAGTATTATGGGCTAAAAGTCATAAAGCATGTCTTTTAGTTGGTTCCGTTCAGGAGCTCGAAATACTGAAATCTCAAATTTCAGTATTTTAAGCCCAAGAAGCCGAATCCACATAATAGAGAAAGTTTAAAAGCGGGAAATTTAAAACCTCGAATACCGGAGGTTTTGAATTTCGCGCTTCTAAAGTTCCGCTATGGTCATGTATTCAGGTAAGTGTGTGTGTGTGTGTTAAGGGGTTTGGGTAAGGGCTGTGGTGTGTGTCAGTGTGTTTTGTTGCTGTGATGTGTGTGCGTGAAGAGAAAGTAGTTTGTGCAGTGGTGTTTTGTGTGTGTTTGTATGTAGTGCGACCCCGGAGTGAGAATATTTAAGTGGGGGGGGGTCTTGCCCCCCTGCTTTCATGTAGTAGAGTGATTGTGTGTGTTTGTTTGGTGGATGGTGTGTGTGTGTGTGTGTGTGTGTGTGTGTGTGTGTGTGTGTGTGTGTGTGTGTAGTAAAACTGCAAAACTCAAAACTTCCGGTATTCGAGGTTTTGAATTTCGCAGTTTTTAGTTTTCGTTGTTTTGTGGATTCCACTTCTTGGGTTCGAGATACTGAAATTCGAGATTTCAGTATTTCAAGCTTCTGAAGTGAATTCCTTTTAGCACACTGGATTCTGCACATTGGTTTAGAGTGAGCTAGATGCTTCAGTTTTGCAACTGTATTTTGCGGCTTTATGATTAGATGTTTCTATGGTGCCTTCACAGGTCAATTTGTGATACTGAAGTATTTGAAATGGCTAGCTCTGAAAACTGTGAGACTCAGTTCTGTGAGTCCCTCAAATGTGAAAAATAATTATGAATGTTTACATTTGTACAATGAGTTATAAAACTTGTTAAACATCAGTAGGTTATTTTGAAGTATTTGAAATGTCTGGCTCACAAAATTGTGAGACCCAATGTCAAAAGCACAACAAATGCAAAATAATTTTATATTTTCATGGTGAATCTTAAAACTTATTGTTATACACTTCCAGTGATTTTGTTGGAGAGTGAGCCTCACACCTATATGTACTGACTCCAGGATCAGTGCACCTTTGAGTGGGGATAGCACTCTGAGATACAGCAACTTCAGTCATAGTATATATTCCCCATATTTGTTCTAATGATGGTCCACAAAATAGCCCTCAATTTGATATAATGTCCTGAAAAATGTTTGTATCTAAAAAAACATACTCCTGTCCTACTGTAATACTAGAGCTCTAGGGTCCAACAACTAATCTCTTTGCCACTACTAAATCATATCTTACACTACTAAATCATACATTGATACTACTAAATCATACCTTATTGCTACTAAATAGTGACTTGTCACTACTAAGTCATGCCTTGGCACTACTAATCATACTTTGTCGCTACTAAATCATATAACCCAATAAGGGATTCCTTGTACTACCAGTTACAAAGATGTAGAACTCCATCTCACTTCAACTAAAGCTGACAGACTAGAAAATAGTTTCAAAACATTACTAAATAACATCTAAACAATAGCGGGCTTTGCTTCTGAACCACCCCTGAATAATGTAATCACCTCATTCAACATGCATACATTGTTTGCCTCACATCTATTATCTTTTACCACAGCTGCTTTTTAAACCTCACTCCCCTCTCCCAACCCCCTCTCACACTCAAATATTATCTTCTCCCCTTTCCTTATCTCCCCATCCCACAATCAGCTCTATATCCTCACTTCTATCCACCATATTACATTCTGCTATCTTTCCCAATTCTACTTTCTTCTCTTATCCTTACCCCATCAGTCCCAACTCATATCTGTGTTTTCACACTTTATCTTTATCTCAGACCACCTTAAATAAATAACCTCAGTGTCTGAATTATCCTTATTATAGGTAGCTTGTACCTACTGAATCACCTCTAGCTCACAAAAATCAGTCTCCTACCATGATGTTTGTGTACCTCACCTTTCTTCTTCTTTCTACTAGTATAAGTACTTCTTTAAATGTATTTTTATGTATAATAATATATGTAACCTATTTATTAACTTCATGTTTTTGCATCTTACAATGCATTGGAAATCTACATATATGTTTCCAGTTTTACTGTTTCTACTCTGTACAATCACTGCAACATAATAAAGTTGTTCATAATTTTGCATGTGTGTGTGTGTGTGTGTGTGTGTGTGTGTGTGTGTGTGTGTGTGTGTGTGTGTGTGTGTGTGTGTGTGTGTGTGTACACACACACACACTCATATCTATATATATATATATATATATATATATATATATATATATATATATATACATATATAGTATATGAATGTGTGTATATGTATATATATATATATATATATATATATATATATATATATATATATATATATATACACATATGTATCTGTAATTTTTTAACGTGTCAATATAGAGCTTTACTCATCATGCCTCTGAAGAAAAAGGGAACGATTCCAATCAGACTTTTCCTGTTAACAAAGACAGAGCGATAGACAGATAGATCAATACATAATGAATAAATGAATGGAAGATTTATTAATTCTTTAATAATGCAGCACTTAATAGCAGTCCCTGAAATTACAACAAGAACTGTTTAAAGAAATGATAAGAAAGAAATACTGCCATTATCTGTTTTACATTTCCAGTGAAGGTAAACTACCTCAAGTTGTATATGGCTGGAAAAAAAATTATTATACAGAATGTTATTTTCAGGTTTCTCCCATTATTAGCCACTATTAAACAAGTTTTGCATTATTTTTCTCATAATGTAATAGCATTAGCTTTATTTTGAAGGTATTGAAACTGGTTACAATAAAATGGATCTTTTAAGGGTATCTACACATTTAGCATTTCATTTCATGTGATCTCTTGAGTTAGCTATAATATCACACAGGCCTTTATCCTTTTGGTTAATCTTTTTTATATCCGCTATTGAGAGGAATCGTTCTGCCATCTTTTCAAAGGAGGTGCAACGCGTGCTATTTGAGTGGATTTGTTTTGCACTTGCTTCCTCGCACTTAAAATATCTGCTTCCCTATACATATGGGACCGCGGCTGGTAGCAGCACAGCTATAGCCTTCCCTCTGTCATTATCCAGTACAAAAAACACCTGACTCAGGACTCATCAAAGGATCTTGATGAGCATGTTTGAAAGTTGTTGAAGTTAGTTGATGAATGCTTCGCAAAGAATCATTTTAACATTTTTTTCACACATGCAACTATCCGCTGCTGCTTTGTAGATCATTCCATGCCAGATGAACTGCAAGACTCTTGTATTTGATCTGACTTACATTTTGGCTAAATGCCCAGCATTGACAGTCTTTTGGGATATGTTTGTGGATAAGATGAGCCTTCTTGTGATGTGTAGTATAGCACCATCACTTTTTTATCATATTGAGTCCATTCCGGGGGGTCTGACCTGCTTATAGCTAGCTTAAGTGAATTGGATTGTATCTGCTTTGTACTGACATGTGTGGAGCATCAGATTTATTTCCTATGAAGATGAATAAATTAAAGCAATACATCGGTTTATTAATGATAAAAGCAAGGCTGTCAGCTCTCTGGGATCTCAGAATAACTTAAAAATTGGTTGAACCATCTATTTCATTCAGATATTGCTATTTAGTTTACAACTTTGGAGAGGATACTCCTTGGGATATGGGAACACATGAAGGGCATCATTAGTTGGTGTTTTTCCTGTTTTCACTGGAAAGCACTTTCATTTCTTATATGTATCTCTGCTCACTACTAAGGGTAGCATAAGTTAAAGACTATTTAAACTGATTTTGTGTGAGATAATACAACTGATGTCATTTGCCACATGATGCACGTCAGTTTTGGTAATATCACACTTAATAGTGTCTAATATCTTCAGTGAATTGCTCTACCATAGACAAACGAGTATATGCCTATGTTTCCCAGTGTTTGTTAAAACCACAAAACAAACTGATGAAAAAGCTTTCAATGTGCTCTGTTATAATAACAAAACTATCTTTATGAGCCCAACATTTAACTACAAATATTAGTCGACTCCATTAAGAAAAAAATCGCACTGTATTTCATTGCTATTATCAGTATCCAGCGAGACATAGTGCATTTACTAACATGTTAAAAAGATATATCAAGGAACTCACATTTACAAAAAGTGAAACTCAGAGAATTATAATAAAAGTGATGTCTATTAAATAATTAATTAATTAAAAGAAAAAAAAATAAATTTATGAAGGAAAGAAATAGTAAATACGGGAATACTTAAATTATTTGGTTTCTATTCTACAGGAAACTGCAGCCTGCAGAATTTCTTTTCAATTCTCTCATGCAATTACTGCATATTAAAGTCAAATGATTTCATACATTCACCCTGTAGTTGTCAGAAAATTCCTGCTACAACTAGATATGTTTAGCAACAAATACATCATAATGTCTTGGCAACAGTTGGAAATTCTCAGATAAATGAGCAATGAAGGCTAAATAATAAAATAAATTGTGAACTTTTCATATATCTGTTATTATCAGAAACAGCTGCTAGATGTTCTACTTGGTTAGATGTAAACATATTTTAAATGACATCACTTCATTCAGAATAAACTTAAAATTGGCAATCATTTCAAATAAACTTCTAGAGTACCCTGTGTCTTCAATACTACCAGTATCCTCACACATAAATGTTATTTTGTTTGAGTTAGAAGTGCTTAACAGATGTTAACATAAACATTAGCTAGCAAGTTGACATTTTTTTTAAATTAGAAAATAACCATAGGAACACAGTAAAAAAAAAAAAAAAACACAGTACTGAGAAAAGTTGTTATGGTGTAGCAGCAGTTAAATATCTAAAATATGATTCTGTATGTATTTATTTTATTGCATTCTTAACTCAGGATTATAAGATCCGAGATGTAAACACAAAGGAAAGTTACAGAGCAGTAAGCCCGACCTGGAAAGTGTTCAAGCTTCTTTTGGCAGATAAAACCTGCATGCAGTCTAAAGTGTAACTGAATAAAAAAAAAACAGTACAGAATGTAAAACAACATCCATCAAATGAAAATGCATATGGAAAAAGGGAAGTAGGGAAAGGAAAAAGGAAATGAAAGAAGAAATAAAAGCAGAATTTAAATCAATTACGGTATATGAGATACTAAGAAACAATTGCAACCTATGTATTAACTCTAAAAAGATGGAAGTATGGGAACCATAAACTACTAGAAATGCTAAACAAGTATTTTCTGAAGGGTTTGACAGTCTTATATGACTGATATCTAATTTTGCAATTAGGTCAATGATCTGGATAAGTTTGCTTATTTTCTAATATGTAAGAAATTATTTTTAGTGACTCCATCCATGACACTATTGGTGGCTGCCTACTTACTTTTGTCATCAGAAACCAAACTTATATAAGGAAACAGCATCACTGCAGCCAATGTGAAAATATAATAAAGATACTTTCAAATCCAATCTATAATTTTTCAATTGAAATTGTTTCTATAACCTCCCATTAGATGAAGCAATATCTCTGTTTAATACAACCTTCCTAAATAGCTTGAACAAACAAGCTTCAATCACATTCATAGGTTCATAGGTTCATAGGTAGGTACTAGGCTATCGGCCTAAGAGCCTACATAAGCCTAGCCAACAATGTTCCCTGGCTTGCGCCACCCAAGAAAGTTATTATCCTGTGCCACTATCGAGCAGAGACACAGAAGTGATCCCCGGGGTGTATTTCCTATTTCCCATCCACTCATCAAGATTTTTCTTGAAGAGTGCTAATGAAGAACTTAGCTTGACATAGATGGGTAGCCTGTTCCAGAGTATGGGAAGTTTCTGGGACAGGAATCTATCCCTCCAGCATGTCCTGTTTATTGTGGTGACAAGGTTTATGTCCCTAGAGCATGTAGCTCGGAGGGATTGGGATTTCTTTAGGTGTAGCATGTCCAACAGCTCTGGGTTTGACATAGCTTTATATGTTAGGCAGAGATCACCTTGGAGTAGGCGATATGCTATGGAGTAAAGCTGAAGATTTTTGAGGCAGTCAGTGTAGGTCATTTCTTTGAGGCCAGTAATCCTCTTTTTGAGGTACTTCTGTGGCCTTCCCAGCTGCTGCAGATGTCTTTTGAGGTACATTCCAAAAGGGGCGTTGTACTCTATAATGGGTCTAATGAGTGTCTAGTAGAGGGGAACAATGACCTCTTTTTTCCTGGATGAGAACCCTTTTATGATGAGGTGTGACATGAAGAAGGACTTCCTGACTACTGTGGTGATGTGACTATCAAAGGAGAGACTACTGTCCACCTGGGTCCCAAGGTCTCATATCACACATTCTGTGTTAAGTAGATTGCTGCCTATGTGCTAGTTCATGGGTACAGAGTTTTTGCCAAAGGGGATGACACTGCACTTTTTGCATTGAGCATGAGGCCATGGCTCTGACATCAGGCATCTATCTCAGCGAGGCCCTTCTGTAGGATGTCCACATCATTTGGGGACTTGTCTATGGCTCCTAGTTTGCAGTCATCTGCAATCTTCATTAGCCAGAGGCCTTCTCTGTTAGCCTGTACATCAGAGAAGTAGATACTAAACAGGAGAGGTCCCAGGACAGAACCCTGTAGTACTCCACTTGTCACTGCTTTGAGGTCAGATTTGGAGTCTGCAACTTTTACAGTGTGGGTTCGGTCAGTGAGCCAGTTGGCAACCCATCTTATGATGTAGGGATTTATACCTAGTTTACTGAGTTTAGCAATAATTCCAGAATGGGGGATGGTGTCAAAAGCCTTGTCAAGGTCAAGATAGGCTGTGTGATCAGAATCAAAAGAGTAAAATTAAATCCAGCAGCATAGCTATCCAAAGAAACCAAACAACTTATGAAACAGAGAGACAGAGTGGAAAAAATAACTAAAACTGAACCAGTCCTTGAAACTTTTAAGCATCTCATAAATGTCAATACATACAAGTTAAAATAAAACATGAAAAGCCATTATATACACCTACTGACCAATACTCACAGCAGTTCGAAGCTCTTCTGGTCCTCAATAAACCATCCACTGCATCCTCTGCAGACCAACATCCTGTGCTATCAATTCACAAAGTAAAACCCTTGCCTCCCAATTCAACACTTACTTCATACAGACTGTTACTTCTCTTCTGTCAAGCTCAGCTTCTGCTTTATATTAACTACCTTCATATCCTACAAACCACAATAAGTCTTTTTCCTCAACAATGTTTCTATCTTCTACTTCTTCTTTCAGCTGCTGCCATTAGGGGTTGTCACAGCGGATCATCTGTTTCCATTTCTTCCTGTCCTCTGCATCTTGCTCTGCCACACCAACCACCTGCATGTCCTCTCTCACCACATCCATAAACCTTATCTTAGGCCTTCTTCTTTTCCTGTTACCTGGCAGCTTCATCCTTAGCATCTTTTTCCCAATATACTCTGCATTCTTCCTCAACACATGTCCAAACCAACATAACCTTGCCTCTCTGGCTTTGTCTCTAAACCTTCCTACCTGGGCTGACCCTCTAATATGCTTATTCCTAATCCTGTCCACCCTCGTCACACCCAGTGCAAATCTTAACATCTTCAACTCTGCCACGTCAAGCTCTGACTCCTGCCTTTTTGTCAATGCCACTGTCTCCAACCCATATAACATAGCTGTTCTCACTACCCTCTTGTATTCCTTCCCTTTCACTCTTACTGGTACTCGTCTGTCACAAATCACTCCTGACACTCTTCTCCACCAACTCCATCCTGCCTGTACTCTCTTCTTCACCTCTCTTCCACACTCACCATTACTCTGAACTGTTGATCCCAAGTATTTAAACTCATCCAGCTTTGCCACCACTACTCTCTGCATCCTCAACATTCCTCTATCCTCCCTCTCATTCACACACATATATTCTGTCTTAGTCCTGCTGACTTTCATTCCTCTTCTCTCCAGAGCATATCTCTACCTCTCCAGGGTCTCCTCAACCTAGTCCCTACTCTCACTACAGATCACAATGTCATCCACAAACATCATAGTCCACGGGGGCTCCTGTCTGATCTTGTCTGTCAATCTGTCTATCACCATTGCAAATAAGAAAGGGCTCAGAGCTGATCCTTGATGTAATCCCACCTCCACCTTAAACACATCCATCACTCCCACCACAGACTTCACCGCTGTCACATTACCCTCGTACATATCCTGTACCACTTTTACATACTTCTCTGACACTCCCAACTTCATCATACAATATCACAACTCCTCTCTAAGCACCCTGTCATATGCTTTCTCCAAGTCCACAAAGACACAATGCATCTCCTTCTGACCTTCTCTGTACTTCTCCATCACCACTCTCAGAACAAACATCGCATCTGTAGTGCTCTTTCCTGGCATGAATCCATACTGCTAATCACTAATCATCACCACCCTTCTTAACCTAGCTTCCACTGCTCTTTCCCATAACTTCATGCTTATATCTCCATTATCAAAAGATTACTTACAAAACTAAAGCCTACTATTCTTATTGCAGATAATATCCCTGCTAAATGCATAAAATGACAGCAGAATCCATAGTAAACAATTTTCTTTCATAATAAACTACTCCATAAAGGAAAAATACAAGCCTGTCGTATGAAAGGAGTCATACATGCTGCCTTTCTACAAAGAAAGAAGCCTTACAGCCTTCTCTAACTATAGTCCCATAGCCACTCTATCACCATTATCTTACATACTTTAAAAATATAGTAATTCCAATTGTTTTAATTCATGACAGATAACACCATGTTGTCCCAGAACTCATAATGAATTCTGTCCAACTGATAATACCAATACTACTCTACTTAGCTTGACCACTACTATAAATCAAAATAGAAGTATAGGTAACTTAGTCTGCATTGTATTTCAACAGTTTCCCAACCAAAACTTATGCAAAGATCTGAACCGTAGGACTCGCTATATCATCTTTCTGCTAGTTTGAAAATTATTTATCCAGGAGATCACAGGCTATGATGTGGCAAATTATGTTTTCTTCCTTTCTCCTAGTATCAGTATGTGTCCATCAAAAAACATTTCTTGGCCAGCTTCTGTTTAGTATCTTCATAAATGAGCTACACACAGTCAGTAAACGTGCCACTGTCATCCAATATACTGATGACTCTGCACTCATCTGCATTGCCAAAGACTACAACAACTCAAAAATCACTTGCCTCCATCATAACATGGTTTTGAAACTCTCAATTATTCCTAAACTTCCAAAAATCAACAGTAATACTATTCACTTCCAAAACAGTATCCTTACCGCAAAGCAGTCTTCACCATGACTTATTCCGACAACACCAAAATGGTTATCAGAATTGCTAATAACCTGACATTCCATCATCATGTGAAGGAAGCAATTAAAATGACCTGTGAGAAACTTGGATCCCTCTACAGGTTAAAGCCTTACCTAACCACTTATGTTAAAAAATGCATTGCTTCCCACTCTCAACTTTACTTTATGACACTTTCATTTTGATAAATCTCCAAGCAATCCAATCTGGTCTTCTATAGTGATAATTTAATTAAAAGTTGCTAGATTTGCTGCTAGGATGCCCTACAAGTCCCATAACACTTAAACAACACTCTTGGCCAGAACTTTCTCTCGCTTTATCTTTTTCACAATTACTCAGCACACATAAACTTATTTGTAAATGAGTGATGTCCCATAGTAAACAAAATACTCACTCCAGCTCTACTCCCCAAACAGATCACGTTGCATTAATGACATGTTATTTCTGCTGATATCAAAATCTAGCAAGACAGATGGTAACGCAGAGCTCCTCCTTTGTTGCAGGACTACAGAAGTTTTTACCTCTTCCATGCAAACAACCCCCCACTGGTACATCTTTTAAGCCACAACTCAACTAATACCTAATGAATTTGTAGTTTGTAGATATACTCCTGTTCTACACCCAGTTAGCTCCTCCACCCTACCCTTACAACAAACAATAGTGTTCTGTATACAGGTTTCTTACTTTTCTCACCTACCTATTACTTCTCTTTTAGGACTTATTACTTCTGTTTGGAACCTACTTAATACTGCCTGCTGCCACATAATCTATTAACCTTACCTTACCTTCTCTTTTTTGTCCTCTTCATCTACACAGTTATAACCTTTGAAACCTATCTACCTATGTTTAAGACTTTACCTGACTATGTAATAGGCTCCCTATTGAAACTGGCACTCAGAATGCTGAATGTCAACAAGCACACGCCCAAAAACAATGACAGAAAACACAGCAGCTACTACACATTGTACAAGATAAAAGTGCTCTCTAAATGTCTGGTGAATCTCAAAAATCATTCTTCTGCAAACTTCTTTTTGTCCCCCTGTACCCCCCCCCCATGTTACGTGCCTGCTCCTCACCCCCCCCCCCCCAAAGTTATAGATAACAACTCCAACATTGCCATACCTTGGAGAAAAGCTTGTTATAAAAATATTGGAATGTGTTAATGAACTAAAGAGATGGCAAGATTCAGAGATCAAATTCACCCTTGGTAATAGAACTTATGTCTGCAACAATAAAACCCATGAAAGCAGACGGGGAGAAGAGAAATGTGTTCATGGAGATATGATAGAATACCTGTAAAACACACAGAAAGTCACACCCTGCTAGATAAAGTACTATTAATCTAAAACACAGTGTTCTGCAAGGTCAGTAATTTCTGTTCTCCCTGACTCCATGAATAACGCCTTGACTGTGCTTCAAATAATATGTGTTTGACCAGCAGCACTAATGCTTGAGGAACTAGGCAGGGAAGTATAAAATGGATTGTCCGATACCCATCCTGAAGGGAGGGAAACAACCTAGGTTTGTTGCAAGTTCAGCATAAAGAGCCTAATGAGCTTCTAGCTGAAACTGGTATACTGACTGGTTGGAAGGTTGTACAATTGCCCAAGACAAGGGTCGGAGTACGAAATCTAAGGAGGGTCCAGTAGACCTGTTGAATAAGGAGAAGAATTGATTCCAACTAATGGTCAGCTGCAGGGAAGTTAAAAATAAAAAAGATTTCTCTCACGTTCATAGCACTGTGAAAATTGTTGAGGGAAGGAACAAAGTTATATATTCTGTGGCCTGAGTATGCCTCAAGATGGAGGGGGTATTTGGTAGCTTGGGTGTACCTTAAAATTATGGTGGTGCTGGGGATGTGGCTGCAGCAACATGACACCCTATTTAGAGCACACAGTTCTGAGTATGCTCCTAGTAAGAATGAATAAGTGCTGGGGCAGCCTGGCACACTACTAATACCACAGAGTTCTGTGTTTACTCCTTTAATGAATGGGAAGGGGAACAGCAAGGTGATACTTTACCAAAAAACAGCATGTGTTTATCATCTTGAGCAATGCTGCAGTAGCCTTAGCTACACGGGCTATGTCCTTCTAAAGCTTCAGGGCATCTTCAACGCACCCATAGTGTCAGTCAGCTTGAGCTAAGCTCACCAAAGAGATAGATTTGGGTGTAAAGGCCTTCAGAGCTTTTCTGCCACCAAAGAGTAGGCTTTTCAGAGGCTATTGACAGTCACCTTGTGCTGCTCCTTTGCTGGGCAGATAAGTTCCCATTGGGGAAAAACTTTCATTTAAAAAAATGTTTGTTAAATAATGCTTTCCTGTTCAGGAACGTTATGCTAAAGCAAGAAGTCCGTGTTTCAATGAACTGTCATGAGACTGGTTTGTACTTTTAAATAAGAGTATTCTTTTTCCTGTCAGTTTAATTGTGTTTATTTTACTTTTTTGGGCTGGCAAAATGTTTGTTACTGTGTTTTTATGAGAAAATGTTGAGTTTTAAAGACTTGTTCATTTTACTGGCTTTTCATGCTTATTTTTCTCTGGAAAAACAGAGTTTTTGGTTTGAGTATGGAACAAACTATTTGTCCCACGGTTAGTCCTTCTTCCAGCCAAAAAACAAAAATTTAAGCAAACACCCTTTGCCACAATAGTATGGTAGCAATTTGCCTAAGCTGCAGGTGGGCAATACTGCTGCGGTCATTAGGTATACCTTAAACCATTCATCTTTTACCCCAGATCCCTCTGTTGTAGCACTTACAGCCATTATGGACCAGAGGTTAGCAACGTCCTCTGCAGTTCTTGGGGTTACCTTGGTGAGCAACGGAGAGGCACTCTTGTTGGTCCAGAGAGAGGGAACTGTTTTGTCAGAATTTTGTGCCCTTCCCTGGGGGAGAAGCTGCTGCTGCTATTAATAACCCTGTTGTTCCCATTCTTCCTGTCAAAAAGAAACAGAAAACTAAACATGTATCTACTCCTCTTCAAATTTCCTAACATGGGTGTAACTTACTGGGTCTGGCTCAGGTTTTACTTCAAGATACTGATCCTTTTCATGAAGTAGTTTCTGGTAAAAGGAAGTTTGATGCCTCTTTTCCTGAAGAGATTCAAGATTCAGGATGATGAAGGGACAGATACACGGTTGTCTCCTTAGTTTTCTGATTTAGACTTGGAGGAGAGTTCAGTTTCTGATTCTCTCTGTCAGATATTCTCTTTCCCTGAGACAATTTCCAGAATGTGCCAGTGTTTCAGTGGGAGACCTCTGAGGTTTCTTGGTCCTTCAGAAAATACTACAAGCTATTACAGAAGGAATTTTCAAAACCTTCACTCATTGTTACATTTCTGTAAGCTTTGGAGGATGTGTGCATTACTATCTGTAGTTTTCCTGATAGTCAGCAGACTGCCTCTAAAAAAGCAGATAGGATGTATATAGTTCCTCATTGTTAAGGTTGTATACACTCTTCTCAAACCTGACCCAGCAGCTATAACTTTACTTTATGTCACTGCGTCTAAACATTTAGTCAATTCCAATCTTACTCTTTCCATCAAGGTTGGGAATGTTATTGATAAATTTGGTAAAAAAGTGTATGCTACTACAACTTTGATTTTCAGAATTTTGAATTAGCAGGTATATATGTTAAATTTTGTTCTGACATTGTAAAAGCATGAGGAAATTTTGCTTTAAATAATTTAGTTATTTCTGTTGTGCTAGTCACTACTCATCATTCATAGAGTGTATGACTCGGTTGATGCTGGAGTGTCTTCTGTGTGGAGTCTGCATGTCCTCCCTGCGGTCGAGCGGCCTCCGAAAGGCATGCGTGAATGGGCGTGCCTTCACTGAATGTTGGGCATTGGGCTGGCAACTCGACACCATAAAAATCTACTGCCAGTCATTAGCAGACCGGAGTTCCGCTGTGGCAACCCCTAACCGGGAAAAGCCGAATAAACAAACAACATGACTCAGTAGATACTTATCCAGGGCTATGGCCACTGGTACTGTTTAGAGGGGGTTTGCCTGGCTGTGTTTTAAGAACCTCCCAGATGATGTTTAAAATGAAATTTTACATTTCTTCTACCAAAACCAAGGAAAGTTCAACAAGTCAAAATGTCAGTTTAAGGGACCTTCAGCCCCCAAAGGCACATTTCCCTTTCAGAAAGTTTGAATCTCCGCAGTTCTCTTTGGCAATAGATATTTTCAGACAAATAATCATTCATCAAGGCTGCTGATAGCTGTGGTAGGAAATTCTTCCATTCCTGGGGTAATCCTTCATCTACCACACCAGACTCTTATTTCCACCTGTCCTTCATCACACTCTATCCCATGGTGTGACAGAACCAGTTCCTTCTTCCCAGCTGGAGAAAGGTTTTTGTTCAAGGGTGCTTTTAGTGCCAAAGAAAGAAAATCCTTGGCTCCCTATATCGTCCCTACCATACAATCAGTAAAACAGTTCAGCTACCCATACAGGCATGTCCAAGGACAGTTTTAGGTATACTCTCCAGGCCAGCTGGTGAATCTGGGAATCTTGAGGCAATGTTACAATTGCCTCATGTACATGGACAACCCTCTCCTCCTTCCAACAAACACAAATATATGTGAGAGATGCAAATATACAGCCAAACTGGAGGCCAAGCTCTCTCAACCCATGACTGGAACAGCCAGCTAGGAGGAGAAGGGAAACACTTGCACCACACTTCCAGTCTCACATAAAACAGTCACACATGCACCAGTAAACATCCCACATAAATACACAAAAACATACTCGAAGGCTCTAAATAAAAATCTGCCTATGCAGCAGAGACCTCCAAAGCAGACATCCAAGCAACCTCCACCCTCAAACAACAACCACATATCACATACTTTACAAAGTCAGTGTGTGACACAACCACAGCCCTTAAGGCACAACAACACACCCAATACACTAGCAATTGGTGACTCTATTGTCAGTCACACTGACGTCCCACTCACTAGACTGAACAAGGAGAAGGTTACTGTGAGCTGCCTGTCGGGTGCCAGGATCCGCCACATAACACAAGCACTCAGGTCACTCCAAAACAAGTACAAATATGACTCTGTCATTGTACATGTTGGTGTGAATGACCTGAGACTTACCTCCCTGGACTACATGAAAAGAGCTCTCTGATCATGTAGCCCAGGCCAGTATGACCCTGACCCTGAGAGGCATCTTGTCCTCGCCAAGAATGATGCCACAGTATGAAGAAAAAATGATCGGTTTTAACAATTGGCTAAGCTATTGGTGTTGTTCAAAGGGGATCCAGTGTCTGTCAGCCTGGGACGACATGCTTGACAAGCCACACTGCTTCTCCAGAGATGGCTTGCACCTGTTGCCCCTAGGCTTTCAAATACTGGCCAAGGCTCTTGCCACCCCCATAGTGCCTTTTTTAGGCAAGGTTCAAAAGACAAACCCACCTACATAAACAACACAAGAAACCAGAAACTGAGGGTAATGCTACTCAATGCCAGAAGTCTAAACCTCAAAATGCATGCACTCGAGGCACTTCTTAGCATGGAGCAAATTGATATCTGTGCAGTAACAGAAACCTGGTTCAAAGCTCCAGAGAGCACCCCAGCACTATCAGGCTACAACTCGTACCATACCTTTCAGCCCAAGAACCCGGACCAAAATACAAAAGGAGGGGGTGTGTCCATTTTCATAAAGGATGCCCACGCCTCCAGGTTAGTAGTACAGCACGAGGCCTCGGAGAACATCCATGTGCAACTATCAGTGAGCAAAGCTGCTTTTCAGATCATAGCCTGCTACAGATCACCTACCTTATCTCAGGACCCCCACTCAGCATTCCTGAGAACACTGGAAAATGCAAAGGTCCTACCTAACACCATGATATTGGGAGATTCCAATTACCCAAACATTGACTGGGTTAACTACTCGAGTACAAACTCCTTTGCCTGATGCTTCCTAGAGTTTATAAACTCAAACGCCCTGGAACAGCTGGTCATCACGCCCACAAGAGGTAACAACATACTGGACCTGATCATCACCAACATGGGGGATCAGTGCTCCACACCAGAGGTAAACCCCTCGCTGGTAAGATCAGATCATAAACTAATCACACTGGACATTCACATCCCGACCCCACCCCAAGTCAAGGGAACCACTGTGAAAAACTTTTCAAAAGCCAACTTCACACTTCTCAAGACCAAGGTTGAAAGTTTCATAGCCCCCTTGCTAAAGGATAATACTGCCCAAACTGCAGAATCCTTTACAAGTGCATTCTATGAGCATCTACAGGGATGCATGGATCGAGCCATCCCATGTAAAACCAAAACTCACTCCTCCAAAAAAAGGAAACCAGTCTGGTGGTCCCCGGCCATAAATAAGCTTTACAACAGAAGGAGGAAACTACTACATGATAGTGCAAAATCCCAAAAAGGAAAGGCATCACTGATCAATGTTAGCAAGAAACTACGATCCCTCATAAAATCATCCAAGGTCAGTTTCAAAAGAAAAATTGCCAAGGACTCTAAAGATAACCACAAAGCCTTCTTTAGCTATGTCAGAAATCTAGGTGGTAACCCTCAGATATGCCCTGAGCTAGTGCAAAATGGCAAATAATACACTGAACCAACTGGCATTGCCAACATCATGGCTGACAAGTTCAGTGCAAACTTTATCCCCGCTCACCCCCAAAAGGACCCATGTCCATCCCAGAAGAATGCAGAGCCCCAGACATCACGGACACACAGGTAAAAACAGTCCTTTCCAAAGCTAGGAACACAGCGTCAATGGGACCGGATGGTGTCCCAGGCTGCATCTTACAGGAACTCCAAAAGGAACTAAACCATCACCTAAATTCACTGTTCAGACTCAGCCTTACCACAGGCTATGTACCCAAAGAATGGCATACAGCAATAGTCATCCCACTCCACAAGGATGGTGCCACAACAGCACCAGGGAACTATTGTCCTATAAGCCTGACTAGCCTGGTCTGCAAAACTATGGAGTGAATCATCATGGAACTTATAAACAGAGACATTGGGAACCTCCAGACACTGGACCCTACCCAGTTCGGCTTTGTTAAAGGCAGATCCTGCTTCCTAAACCTAGTTGACTTCTTTGAAACAGTTACCAAGACCATAGATGAAGGAAAGGTAGTCCACACAGCCTACCTGGACTTCATTAAGGCCTTCAACACCATTCCACACTCTGGCATCATAGATAAGCTCACCAGCTTGAACATTAACTCCTATGTCACGTGATGGGTGGCCAACTGGCTCACGGATAGAACACACATGGTCAGAGTTGCGGGTGCCATGTCTGACTCTAAATCAATTACAAGTGGTGTCCCACAGGGCTCGGTCCTGAGACCCCTCCTGTTCGGGTTATATTTCTCTGAGTTACAGGCAAGCACGGGAGGACTATGGCTGACCATGTTCACAGATGACTGCAAACTGGGGGCCATAATCGACTCACCGGCTGACACAGAAATCCTCCAGAAGGGTCTCACAGAGACAGATACCTGGTGTCAAAACCATGCCCTCAAGTTGAATGCCATAAAATGCATAGTCATCCCCTTTGGGAAAAACAAAGTGCCCACAAATTATCACATAGGTGGTAATCCACTAAGTATGGAAGATGTAATTAGGGACCTTGGGACCCAGGTAGATAGCAACCACTCCTTCAATAATTGCATTGCCGAAGTGGTTAGAAATTCCTTCTATGTAGCCCACCTAATCACGAAAGGGTTCACCTCTAGATCAAAAGAGGTCATTGTGCCCCTCTACTCATCACCCATTAGGCCCATAATAGAGTACAATGCCCCATTTGGAATGTACCTTACTCGACACCTGCAACAGCTGGAAAGACCACAGAAGTACCTCACCAAGAGAATCATGGGCCTCAAAGAGATGTCCTATGCAGCTCATCTAAAAACACTCCAGCTTTACTCGGTTGATTACCGCCTGCTCAGAGGTAATCTCTGCCTGACGTATAAGGCCATGTCCAACCACAAATTAATGGACATGCTCCACCTCAAGAAAACTAAATCTCTTAGAGCCACATGCTCCAGTGAACTAAACCTCAGCATAACAATAAACAGGACATAAAAACTAGTAACCAAGGAAAATCAATCACCAAAACACACACCACGTCCCGGCACTATTAAGGCTGTCCTTTGTCTCTCTTTTGGTCTGCTACACCTCCGTATTGTTTTGCCAGCATAAACCACGAATAACGAATAGGTAGTAAATAATTTCTTTAATTTAAGCAAACAAAACAAGTTTAAAAACTCCTCAGATTTAGCGCTTTCATCTCCCACAACGGAGACTTCCTCAGAATCCAGTTAAAAACTAATCCAAACACTCATTTTATATTGTGCCTTAATTCCCAACAGTAGTTGATTGATTAATTAATTAATTGCTTTGTAGTTTGACTCAGATTTAAAAGGGCAACACTTTTTATATTGAAACATATAAAGTTTGATAAAGTGAAAATACTCCATATAAAATGAAAGAATCTAAATATTGCTTCCGATAAAAATACTGACTATGTCATAAAGTGCATAATAAGTGCATATTGAATAAATAAGTGCATATTGAATAAATAAAAATGTCTTGATATTAGTCAGAGAACATACATATACTACACAATACATAAAACACATTGGCAATAATAAAAACACATATATTAATATACAATTTATGCAATTGATTGATTAAATAAATAATATTATAAATATATATATATATCATAAATATGGATAAATATAAATATGACTAATATAAAATAATTTAATGAATATATTGTTATACAGGCCATTCACCATGTCTGAAAAACATTCACCTCTAGATCAAAAGAGGTCATTGTGCCCCTCTACTCATCACCCATTAAGCCCATAATAGAGTACAATGCCCCATTTGGAATGTACCTTACTCGACACCTGCAACAGCTGGAAAGACCACAGAAGTACCTCACCAAGAGAATCATGGGCCTCAAAGAGATGTCCTATGCAGCTCATCTAAAAACACTCCAGCTTTACTCGGTTGATTACCGCCTGCTCAGAGGTAATCTCTGCCTGACGTATAAGGCCATGTCCAACCACAAATTAATGGACATGCTCCACCTCAAGAAAACTAAATCTCTTAGAGCCACATGCTCCAGTGAACTAAACCTCAGCATAACAATAAACAGGACATGCTGGAGGGATAGATTTCTGTCTCAGAGACTTCCTCGCTCTGGAATAGAATCCCAATTTATGTTAGGCAGAGCCCCTCTCTGACTCTTTTCAAGAGTAATCTTGACGAGTGGATGGGAAATTGTAGGTTTACCCCTGGGATCATTTCAGTGGCCCTGCTAGACAGAGGCCCAGGAAACTAATTTAAAGGGGAGGCGAAAGCCAACACATTCTGGCTAGGCTTATAAATGCCCTTGGGTAGATAGCCCAGTACCTGCCTATGAACCTATGAACCTATGAGATCAGTTCTGTATCTTTCTTCCCAATACCTATTTATGACTGTGCCTAAATACAAAATTATGTCACTACACAACCTTTTTATGTCTTTTTCCTCATTCAAGTTTCCTGGCAATACAAGATTTCTAAGATGTTTATCATCACAACCTTATTCATCCAGACTTCAGGCATTTCTCAAGATTTTGTATTTTTGGATCACATTAACAGTTTTTAACCTTATTTTTTGGACTATACACTGCACCAGGACTGTTCACAATGTGTCTAGCTCCAGTGATAGCTCATTACAGACTACAGGGTGTCCACATTTTTCCATAATTAGATGGCTTTCTTAACTGTGCATAGTTGTTTTAGAAGTGTCAGGAATCTCTCACTTGGGTGAAAAATCTTTTCACAAGCTGAGACTCAAAGAGAACAGTTAAAAGTCTGTTTTTTTCTCCTTCACACACAATTTTGTTCCTGAGGTGTCAGCTACACACCTCAGTTGAAAAAGCTTTTCATACATAGGCAGACAATAGATCTACCACTCTACCTAAACTCCTGTTCCCCATACAGTCAAACTACAACTATTACCTCCTTACTTTTTATATAAACTTATACTCACTAGTCCTGTGGAACCTTAGCAATACCACTGAGCACTCTTATGACTTAACCTTTCATTCACATTTCCCTATGTACTTTATTCCCCCCAAGGCTCTCCCTTGTGTGTATCTTGTACTGATACCAGCAAACCAATTTAGACGTGTCTGAAGAGCTTTAAGCTAATCAAACCAGCAGGTCAAGCCCTGAGCTTAACATAGGTCTTAAAGAGATTTTTATTTTTTAAAATGATGCAAAAGATTTTCCTGTACAATCAAAAAAGCGACACAGTGACTCTTGGTTCTTTTTCTTCAGATGAGATTCTCCTTTATTGTGCAATCTTTTCCGAAGTTCATAACAAGTATGCTCACCTAACTTCTAAAAAGTTCGCACAATAAAGGAGAATTTCATTTGAAGAAGAAGAACCAAGACTCACTGTGTCATTCATTGTACAGGAGAATCTTTTGCAGCATTTTGAAAAATATAAAAATCTCTTAAGACCTATGTTAAGCTCAGAGCTCGACCTGCTGGTTTGATTAGATTAAAGCTATTCTAACATACATTTAAATTAGTTTGTGGAGAGTTCCTCTAGTAGATCTATTCGTCTCTAGTCTGAATAATCAAGCTGGCAAGCTGCTTCTCCAGGACTCCATGCAAGAAAGCTTGGAAGACAGATGTTGTTTCTTTTCATAGGTTCATAGGTAGGTACTAGGCTATTGGCTCTAGGGCCTATACAAGCCTAGCAAAAAGGTACCCTGGCTTTCGCCACCCAAGAAAATTATTTTCTTGTACCCCTGTCAAGCAGAACCATAGAAATGATCCCCAGGGTGAATTTCCTATTACCCGTCCAATCATCAAGATTTTTCTTGAAGAGTGCTAATGAGGAGTTCTGTTTGACATAGATAGGTAGTCGGTTCCAGAGTATGGGAAGTCGCTGGGACAGGAATCTATCCCTCCAGCATGTTCTGTTTATTGTGGTGGCAATGTTTAGGTCCCTAGAGCGTGTAGCTTGGAGAGATTGGGATTTCTTTAAGTGGAGCATGCCAACAGCTCTGGGTTTGACATAGCTTTGTATGTTAGGCAGAGATCGCCTCTGAGTATGTGATATGCGACGGAGTAAAACCGAAGTTTTTTGAGTCAGTCTGCGTAAGGCATCTGTTTGAGGCCAGTAATCCTCTTTGTGAAGTATTGTTGAGGCCTTTCCAGTTGTTGTAGATGTCTTGTGAGGTACATACCAAAAGGGGCGTTGTACTCTATAATGGGTCTAATGAGTGATGAGTAGAGGGGAACAATGACCTATTTTTTTCTGGATGAAAAACCTTTTGTGATGAGGTGTGCCATGTAGAAGGATTTCCTGACCACTGTGGCAATGTGATTATCAAAGGAGAGACTATTGTTCACCTGTGTCCCAAGGTCTCTTATCACACTTTCGGTGTTAAGTAGACTACTGCCTATGTGGTAGTGCATGGGTACAGAGTTTTTACCAAAGGGAGTGACAATGCACTTTTTGGCATTGAGCTTGAGACCATGGCTTTGACACCAGGCATCTGTCTCAGTTAGGCCCTTTTGTAGGATGTCCACATCATTAGGAGTTTCGATTATGGCTCCTAGTTTGCAGTCATCTGCGAATTTAGTTAGCCAAAGACCTTGTGTGTTAGCCTGTACTTCAGAGAAGTAGATACCAAACAGGAGAGGACCCAGGACTGAACCGTGTGGTACTCCACTTGTCACTGGTCTGAAGTCTGATTTGGAGTCTGCTACTTTCACAGTGTGGATTCTGTCAGTAAGCCAGTTGGCAAACCATCTTGTGACATAGGGATTTATTCCCAATTTAGTGAGTTTATCTATAATTCCAGAGTGGGAAATGGTGTTGAACGCCTTGGCGAGATCTAGATAGGCTGTGTGAACCACCTTTCCCTCATCTAAGGCTTTGGTGACTACTTCAAAGAAGTCTATCAGGTTTAGGGGACATGATCTGCCTTTTACAAACCCGAACAGTGTGGGGTCCAGAGTCTGGAGATCTCCAATGTCTTTGTTTATGAGTTCCATGATGATACGTTCCATGGCCTTGCAGACCAGGCTCTTCAGGCTAATGGGGCAGTAGTTCCCGGGGTCTGTTGTGCCCCCCCCCCCTTGTGGAGTGGGATAACCATCACGATGCTCCATTCAATGGGCACAAAGCCTGAGGTCAGGCTATGATTGAATATGGTACTTAGGTGGGGTGCCAGTTCATTCTTTAGTTCATGTAGAAGGCAGCCTGGCATGTTGACAGGTCCCATGGATGCTGTGTTCTTGGCTTTGGAGAGTGAGGTTTTACCTGTGCAGCTGTGATTACAGGAACTTTGCATTCTTCCGGTATAAAGATGGGTCCTTTAGGGGGTGAGAGGGGGGTAAAGTTAGCACTGAACCTATCTGCCAGGATATTGGCAATATAAGTTGGTTCTGTATATTTAGTGTCATTGTGCTGTAACTCAGAGCAGATCTGAGTGTTGCCATTGAGATTCTTGACATAGCTATAGGATGCTTTGTGGTTGTCTTTAGAATCAGTGGAGATTTTGTTTTCATAACTAACTTTGGAGGATTTTATGAGGGATCGCAGCTTCTTACTGAGGCTGACTAGGGAGTTCCTCCAATTGTGGGATTTTACTCTTTTTTGCAACAGTTTCTTTCTTCTGTTGTAGAGTTTGTTTATGGCAGAAGATCACCAGATTGGCTTACTTTTTTTGGAGGATAGCATCTTGGTTTTGTTAGGGATAGCATGATCCATGCACTTGTGTAAGTGCTTATAAAGTGCATTTGTGGAGGATTCAGCAGTCATACCTCTATTGTTCATCTGCATGGGTGTCATGAAGTTTGCCACTTCTGTCTTAAGAAGCGTGAAGTTGGCTTTGGAGAAATTGTTTTATGGTTGTTTTCCTAATCGGGGGTGAGAGCGGGATGTGGATGTCTAGGGTGATTAGCTTGTGGTCGGATCTGACCGAGGAGCTGACCTCTGGTGTGGAACACCAGTCACTCATGTTGGTGATGACCAGGTCTAGGATATTGCTGCCCCTGGAGGGGGTGTGGATAAGTTGATCCAAGGTGTTGGAATTGATGATTTCCAGAAAACTTTGAGCAAAAGAGTTGGTACATGAGTAGTTTTCCCATTTAATGGTTGGGTAGTTGAAATCACCCATTATTAGAGTGTTGGGTTGTACCTTAATATTTTCCAGTGTATCAAGAAAATAGGAGTGGGAATCCTTGGGAATGGTGGGGAGTCTGTACCAAGGTACAATCTGGATTGCAATTTTGCCCAGAGTTAGTTGAACTTGGATAATCTCGGATGCATTATGCTGAGCAACTAGCATGGGGGTGTGGATATCCTTAGTGAATATGGACACACCTCCACCTTTAGTTTTTCGGTCCGGGTTTGGTGGCCGAATGGTGTGGTATGAATTATAGCCTGGTAATGCAGGGGTGCTCTCTGGAGCTTTGAACCAGGTCTCTGTCACTGCACAGATGTCAATGTTCTCCATTTTAAGGACTGCCTTGAGTGAGTGCATTTTGAGGTTTAGACTTCTAGCATTGAGTAGCATTACGCTCAGATTTGTCTTGCTTGTACCTGTTACGGTGGTGAATTTTTTCATTTGAACCTTGCCTAAATCCCAAGGGTGACAGGTGCAAGTAATCTCTGGCAAAGCAGCGTGGTCTGTTGATTATGTCATCCCAGGCAGACAGATACTGGATTTCCTTAGAAAAAAATATTCCTGTATGCTTCCCTACCCTTTCCACTGATATATAGGGTACTTCTGAAGATGAAGGACTCCCCCAAGACCCATTGTGCTGACTCCATTCTACCCCAGGCAACTTTGCTTCTCCCTTCTTTTGGAAGTGAGCAGAGGCAATTATCACAAGCTTCCTCTCAGACTGTATCCACTTACACAGGAACAGGGTGTGTTTGATACACCCCAACCCCAATCAACTTCAATTGACTGCCTGGATGATAGGCTCTTAACTCCTTTTAGACGCCTGTTTAATAAGGAAGTGCAGCAGGCACTAATGGAGGCAAGAAAACATGCTACTAGAAAATCATATATTTGTAAATGAAAAAGGTTTTCTATTTGGTGCCAACAACATGACCAACACCAATTTAGGATTAGTTGTTCTCTGGTTTTACAATATTTGTGCAAGTTACTATCCTATGGCCTTTCTTTCTCTTCCATCAAAGTTATTTTTGGCCATTTCAGCATGTCTGCCCATGGATCCTTTTCTTTTAATGCATTCTTGTGTCAAACTAATTTTTCAAAGTGGTTTTGAAACAGATTTCCAAGAAAACTGGTGGTTCCCCCTTGGGGTCTTAATTTTGTGATAGAGATGCTAATACATGATTCATTTGAATCAGTCAAACTGGCTGACTTGAAGTTCTTAACATGGAAAACAGTTTTACTGATTGCTTTGGATGGTATCTGAGTTGCAAGCTCTTATGGTGAATCAACCCTAACCCGTTTTCCAAAGAGACAGTGTTTGATTGAGAACTTATCCTTCTTTTATCCTTAAAGTGGTACTCAAGTTTACTTAAGTCAAACTATGCAGCTCCCCGTTTTCTTCCCAGAAACTAGAAATGAGGGAGAAAGGATAATGTATACCTTGGATGTCTACAGACAGCTCAAATACTATCTTCAGAGAAATAAATCTTTCACATCTATGGAATGATTGTTCATTTTTATGAAGGTAAGAAGAAGGAATAATCTGTGTCAAAACTGACCACTTTGAAATGTCTGCATAAGGCTACTACTCTTTATTATACTCATCACAACAAATATTCTGTGAGGGCCTTGGATTCATCTGTTGCTTTTTGGAAAGGGATGGATTGTAGAAGTATTCTACATGGTGCAACTTGGTCCCCTGTGCATAACTTTTATAAACTTTTATAAGATTGATTACTTCTCTCAATGTAGATCAAGCTTTGCTTGGACCACTTTCCAGGGGCTCCTGGACTCTTCTCCTTATACCTCTTAAATGTAGTAAGATAGGGTAAACTACCCATATAGCTAAGGCCAGTGCAGACTGATCAATATGATGAATGTATTATAGTTGAGTAAGTACAAGTACCATAACAGGAGATGTTTGAATGATCACTTCTGCAGTAGTTTCTCCCTCCCTTCATATCCTTTGTGTTTTGGTGTGTAGTAAATCCCAGGGAGTGGGCATTTATTTTTTGTCATTCCTAGCATTGTCCTTTCAGGGCTTAGCCTCTCTGTCTCTCTTTTGGCAGAAAAGCTCTGAAGGGCTTGCCACCCAAACCTGCCATTTTTTTAGCTCAGCTTGAGCTGACAGTTTGAGTGCATAGAAGGTGCCCTGAAGCTTTGGAATCCATCCTGCAGTTATATCATTCACAGGATATAACCCATATATCTAAGGCTACTGCAATGGTAATCATTTGGATATCTACTGTTACTGTACGTTTAACTTATACAATTAGACTTAGTCCTGATAAGAATGAGGAAGTACAACAATAAAGAGCCTGATACATTATAAAGAACACAGTGATCTGAATTTACTACTAACAAGACTGGAGGAGGGCAAAATCAGACTGACAAACTCGTAAGAGTACACATTTTTGTTAAAGAAATTAGGATAACTGGAGAACATTCAAAAGGAACTGAAAGTTGGCCTTGGCTAGAAGGCAGTGAAGACTGTGACTGTTAATAAAAAGTAGAGCTGTTGCCTTTGAAACTCCCCAGATCTGTGCCCCCCTCAACCTAAAGTTGAGGTCAACAATTGTAATAAGTGATATAGCTTAAGAGTTAATGTATCTCCCTGCTACAATTACTAAATACACTGTAACCATAGCAAGGGGCTTACATTAGTATACATTCATTTAAAAAGCCACGGTATTATGAATTCTGGTACTCCACCAGTGCCCCACTGGCAGCTGATCATCATGCCTTCTAACAGCTCGCCACTGGGCAGCTGCCCCATTCTTCCCACTCTAGCTAGAGCTCTACCACAAAGGCACAATTAGTGGGTTAGTGAAAGAAGTCACTACAGAAATATATAGAGACAAATGTGTGTGTCATCAAAAAAAATGTTTTTATAAGTTAGAAACTGAAAAGGAAAAACCTTAGAACACGATAATGAGTCTTGCCAAAAAAAAAACAGACTTCAGTCACTAAAGTGGTAAAGGATGGATATGTGCAGAAAGGTGGGTAAAAATGCAAAAAGAAGGAAAGGAATCTGACTAAACCTTAGGTTTCCTTCTGTAATGTTAAAATAGACAGATAGTCAGAAGCAGGGCTTTCAACAGCACGCACTTAAGATACTCAACTAAAAAGTTGCAAAAACCAAATACACAAAACAATCACTGGCATGACTTGAACACATGCTTTGCTCCCATTTCTTACCTTACTCATACATTCTAACGCTAACCCTGAGACTACTCCTACTCATAACTCTAGTTCTACACACCAACATAAGAAACCTCTTTCCCTAACTACAGCACTGCACAAGGCACACACACACGCACACACACACACACACACACACACACACACACACACACACACACACACACACACACACACACACACACACACACACACACCAAAAAATCTATTCTCTTATGTTGCCAATACTCTAATCCTACCAAGGAAATACTTGCACTCAGTTACATTCCAGCTCCCATCCCCTTACCTATACCATACTCTGACTTTAACCAACAAACACCCCCATGCACATATCACAAAACTATCCCCTCACCTCACCCTCACCCTAACACTTACATGCTGAAACACACTCCAAGCTCAGTCCTACTTACCTGACTCAAAAGGAGAGAAAACTAGCAAAAGAAGACTCCTTCATTAGAGAAACAAAACAAAAAAATCATAAATGCAGAAGCCAAATGTCCTGAACAAGAATAAGTCACATCTAACTTTGCCGGACACGATTTATTCCTATTTAGAATCATTAACTTCTGCATTTATATTTGTTTCTTACTTATTCAAAAATGTTGAAATGTATTTCGCTTGAAAAAATTAAATTCAAAATTCATAATTCATGTGATTTTTATTTATTTATTTTATTTATTTAACATTTATTTAACATTTGTTGACCGGGAAAGTTTCATGATATTTACCCAACAGAATGTACACTAAAACAAATGACCATTTGAAACACTATCCAACAACTACATAAATATCAGTGGGATAATCTTTTCTTTGTTTGAGGTGATCGTAACAGCTTCATTATGTCTGTTTGAAACACTGTCCAACAACTACATATATATCAGTGGGATAATCTTTTCTTTGTTTGAGGTGATCGTAACAGTTTCATTGCGTCTGGCTTATATAATAGGCCTTATATATGTGGCCACACTGAGATATGCCTGTGGAACACTGGTGTAATTTCAGTACCTGTATGCTATACTACATGGCGTATGTTTTCTGCCAACCTTGACTGCCACTCTTTGATCATGACTACTGTAGAATTTGTTCATAGGTTCATAGGTTCATAGGTTCATACTAGGCTATCTGCCCTAGGGCATTTATAAGCCTAGCCAGAGTGTGTGTGGCTTTCACCACCCCTTAGGATGAGAATACTATACCCATTAGTTTGCTGTGCCTCTGTCCAGCAGTGACACAGAGATGATTCCCGGGGTAAACCTACGATCTCCCATCCACTCGTCAAGACTTCTCTTGAACAGAGTCAGTGAGGGGCTCTGCCTCACATGGACTGGGATTCTGTTCCATAGTGTAGGGAGTCTCTGGGTGATGAATCTGTCCCTCCAGCACATCCTATTTATATCTGTGTTGAGGTTTAAGTCTCTTGCTCTCGTGGCTCTGGTGGATTTGGATTTTTTGAGGTGGAGCATGTCCATTAATTCCGGGTTGGACATGGCCTTGTATGTCAGGCACAGATCACCTCTGAGCAGGCGGTATGCGACTGAATAGAGCTGGAGTTTCTTCAGTCGGGCATCGTATGACATATGTTTGAGCCCCTTTATCCTTTTGGTGAGGAACTTTTGGGGTCTTTCCAACTGCTTCAGGTGTCGGGTCAGGTACATTCCGAATGGGGCGTTGTACTCAATCATTGGTCTGATAAGTGAAGAGTACAGGGGTACAATGACCTCTCCTGATCTGGATGTGAATCCCTTCATGATCAGGTGGGCAATGTAGAAGGTCTTCCTAACCACTTTGGCAATGTGAGTGTCAAAAGAGAGGTTGCTGTCAACTTGGGTCCCCAGGTCCCTGATAACTTCTTCTGTGTTTAATAGATTACCACCTATGTGGTAATTAGGGGTTACCTTGTTTTTCCCAAAGGGTATGACTATACATTTTTTGGCATTTAGCTTAAGGCCATGGCTCTGGCACCAGTTATCCATTTCTATGAGACCTCTCTGGAGGATGTCTGTGTCTGATGGAGTGTCAATTATGGTGCCCAGTTTGCAGTCATCTGCAAATTTTGTCAGCCACAATCCCCCTATGTTTGCCTGCACTTCAGAAAAATAAATGCCGAACAAGAAGGGGCCCAGGACTGAGCCCTGTGGGACACCGCTTGTGACCGGCTTAGAGTCTGACATGGCACCAGCAACTCTAACCCTGTGTGTTCTGTCCTTGAGCCAGTTTGCAACCCATCTTGTGACATATGGGTTTACATCTAAGCTGGTGAGCTTTTCTATGATGCCCAAGTGGGGTATTGTGTCGAACGCTTTTGCTAGGTCAAGGTAGGCTGTGTGAACTGCCTTACCCTCATCAATGGCCTTAGTGACTGTTTCGAAAAAGTCGACCAAGTTCAAGAGGCAGGATCTGCCCTTGACAAAGCCAAATTGGGTAGGATCCAGTGTCTGTAGGTCCCCAATGTCTTTATTTATGAGTTCCATTATGATCCTCTCCATAGCTTTGCAGACAAGGCTCGTCAAGCTTATGGGGCGGTAATTTCCAGGGTCCCTAGAAGCACCGCCTTTGTGGAGTGGGACCACAGTTGCCGTACGCCATTCTTTGGGTATGTATCCTGTAGTAAGGCTAAGATTAAACAGCAGCCTTATGTGTGGGTTTAGTTCCTCATTGAGTTCGTGTAGTACACAGCCGGGGACACCGTCCGGTCCCATTGATGCTGTGTTTTTTGCTTTAGAGAGAGCAGCTCTCACCTGGGCATCTGAGATGTTTGGGAGGCTAGACTCTGGTGGGATAGATATTTCTCCTTTTGGGGGGGAGGGAGGGGAGAAATTTGCACTGAACCTGTCTGCCAGTATGTTGGCAATGTCTGTGGGTTCAGTGATTTTTTATCATTTTGGACTAATTCTGAGCATATCTGGGAGTTTCCACCCAGGTTTCTAACATAGCTAAAGAAGGCCTTATGATTGTCTTTTGTGTCATTAGCGATTTTTCTCTCAAAGTTGGCCTTGGATGATTTTATGAGTGATCGTAGTTTTTTGCTAGTATTGATCAGAGATGCCTTCCCTTTTAGGGATTTTGTTCTGTCATGTAGTAGCTTTCTCCTCTTGTTGTAGAGTTTGTTTATGGCTGGGGTCCACCAGACCGGGCGCCTGCCTTTGGTGGAAAGGGTCTTGATTTTATTAGGGATTGCTTGATCCATACATTCCTGGAGGTGCTCGTAGAAGGCATTTGTAAGGGTTTCAGCAGCGTGGGTTGTGGTTTCCACTGGCTCGGTGGCCTTGGAGGATACCACTCCAGTCTTAAGAAGTGTGAAGTTTGCTTTTGAGAAGTTTTTCACTGTGGTCTTTTTTGATGGCGGTGGGGGCGGGATGTGGCTCTCCAATGAGATTAATTTATGGTCTGATCTCACCAATGAGGGATATACTTCTGGTGTGGAGCATTATGTCCCCATGTTTGTGATGATCAGGTCTAGTATATTTTCTCCTCTTGTGGGAATGGTGACTAGTTGTTCCATAGCATTTGAGTTTATGAACTCCAGGAACCTTTGGGCTAGGGTGTTGGGGCTTGAGTAATGTTCCCAGTCTATGTTTGGGTAGTTGAAGGCACCCAATATGATGGTGTTTGGAGAGACATTCATACTCTCCAGTGTCTTCAGGAAGGCTGTGTGGGTATCCTGAGTTTGAGAAGGTGGTCTGTAGCATGCTACTGTTCTGATTGAACTTCACCTAGCTTTATATATTCAAGCATCTGCAGCTGCATAAACAGGCTGTATGGTGCAGGCATTTTGCATGACGTGTTATTAGATTTCTTCTACCCAGTAATAAACAGAACCCTTAAAAAAGCAGAGCTTGAAATAATCGTATTCATATGCAAGTGCATAAAAATAAAGTATCACTCATCTATGTACAATAAACTGCACTGGATTCTTTCAAGTTAAAAGACTTGCAATGCATGAAACCCACAATGCACTTCACTGCAGCTTTCTTCCAATAGCTGATTTAGAATGGCTTGTACCTTTGCAGTCTGTTATGTATAGGTTCATAGGTTCAAAGGTTGGTACTAGGCTATCGGCCCTAAGGCCTATACAAGCCTAGACATAACAATTCCCTGGATATTTCTTCTCACAATATTTACTTCCCTGGACACCTGTCTAGCAGGGCGATTGACGTGATCCCTGAGGTGAATTTCCTATCTCCCATCCAATTGTCAAGGTTCCTTTTGAAGATGGCCAAGGAGGCACTCTGCTTGACATGCATGGGCAGTCTTTTCCAGAGTATGAGGAGTCTCTGGGTCCGGAACCTATCCCTCCAGCATGTTTTGTTTATTGTGATGACAAGGTTTAGATCCCTGGAGCGTGTGGCTCTGAGGGGATTTGGATTTCTTTAAGTGGAGCATGTCCAGCAGCTCGGGGTTTGACATGGCCTGGTATGCTAAGCAGAGATCACCTCTGAGTAGACGATATGCCATAGAGTATAGCTGGAGTTTTTTTAGACGGTCAGCATAGGGCATCTGCTTTAGGCCTGTGATTCTTTTAGTGAAGTATTTCTGTGGCCTTTCCAGCTGTTGCAGATGTCTTGCGAGGTACATACCAAACGGGGCATTGTACTCTATAATGGTATGTTGGGTATGATTTTTAAAAATTAGCACCCCTCTTGTTTTAGAAATAGAAACAAGGGTTGATTATCTCAAAAGATAAAATTCTTTTGAAATAATTCAATCTTACCCTTACCAGCACCATAGATTTAGAACTATGTTTCGTTATGGGAAAAATTATATTTAGAGATAAACTTGAATAAAATTAAAAGGGTAAATTTTTTTTCTCTACTTTTAAGTTATGTTATAGAGATAGATATGGGTTATGCATCAGTGTGAATTGCTAGATCAATGTAAATAAATTATTAGAACTATCTGCAATAAATGTCCACTTGGAACTAAAAGAAAATTTTATTCTGTTCCTTCATTTTTCATAGATTATATTGCAGATTTAAAAAAATGTGCTATAACCACATTGACAAAGAGTAGCACTTAGGCTAAAAATCTAGGTAACTGGACTCTGCTAGTGCTCAGATATTGATTTATCTCATAATTAAACATTTACAGATGTGAAGATTATGTGTGTCACCACTTGAAATATAATATGCCTACACAAGTGTGTACAAAGCTGCTGGTTCTCCATTAATGGGGAATGCAGTTTGTAAGACAACACTTAAAATAATGTCAGTTAAGTTGCTATGTATGCATACATTTGACAACATCTGGAAAATACATTAATACTGTGATGCATAAGAAAACACTGCTGTACAACAAGTTTTGATACACAGCTATTGAATGTAACCTAACAGAAGTGGAACTAAAGGAAAAATGACATTTTTGTATAGAGTGAATCCCTAAACTTGCAATTCTGGATGTACCGTTAACAGACAACCAATATGCAGCACTGTTTGCATTCTTTTGATCAACAAAACATATGTAGGCACACACTACAGCCTGTAATAAGATTTATATAAGAAATATCAGAGCATAAAAAGCATGCGATAAGAATTCAAGAAACTGAAGTAAGATGTTACAGTTATAGTGTGAAATTACGTCACTATGAATTTACAAAAACAGAAACAAAAGATTACGTGGCCGCATTTTAGTCAGCGATATTTAACATAACTGTTTGATGAATTCTACTTGCTGCTTAGATCAGTTAGTATTGTTCTCCTTAAACTCAAAGAATACATACAATCGTTTATACTTAGAAAAGTAATAAATTCATTAAGAAG
Source organism: Protopterus annectens (assembly GCF_019279795.1). Taxonomy (NCBI): domain Eukaryota; kingdom Metazoa; phylum Chordata; order Ceratodontiformes; family Protopteridae; genus Protopterus; species Protopterus annectens. Next base: position 955,917,998 of record NC_056737.1, read on the forward strand.
CAATTACCAAATTGCTACTTAAAGTCATAAAGATCAGCTGTATTTTTTGATGAAGGCAAAGAATATATGTTGAATTAATCTCAGCTATTTCAGCAGCGATACTAAACCTTTCCGAAACGCATGCCTGTAGGGTCAACAGTGCTGAATGTTTAGAGATCATCAAGGTACAAAATACTGGCATACCCGAATATAGGGCTCTGTTATCTTAACTCTGTCTTTTCTCCATTAATCTTTTAAGTAATGCTGCTTCGATGGATTGTAGGGAGACTGCCAGCATAACCTTATGGCATTCAAAGCATTGTTTATTATTTATCTGACTGTGCTGTTGACAATTTCAGTGGAAGACATGTTCACTTATCTAGGTTGCTAAATAAGGGGATTTCTTTTTATACTAATGCATAACACCCACATAGTTGTATGGTATTAGTAGTTGAGGTGGGAGGGCGTATTTCTGAAAGGGATTTGTACTCACAGAAAAAAAAATTCTTCCATTTGTCAAAATAGACATCAACTGAATGCCTTAAATATTATTAGGTCCACCTAAAATAGTTGTGGATATACATGAGGCAAGGAGGTGAAAATCAGTCAAGAAAATGCAGAAATATGAAATATGCCTAGTAATCATTTAACTACAAAATTAAAGTAAAAACTAAGACTGATTTTTTTTTTTACATGTAACACTATGACAGACATTATTAGTGCTTTATCTTAATACATTGCGCTGCAAGTCATAGAAGTAAAAACATCTCATACCCAGTAAAACACCCGAATGCACAACTGGGAAATAGAAACTAGCATGGCTTGCACTGAGAGAGTGCAGGTCTGTTAGCTCTCCCTTCCTACATCAAATAGGAAATGGGTTTTGACTGATATTTTCAATTGGTTAAGTTACAAGTTCAAGTTCAACATCTTGCTGAAACAGGTAAAGATGAGCCCACCAACATAAATCAAATAAAAATAAAAAAGAGTCAGCACAAAGTCACCACAGAATTGACAGGAACTTATATATTCACAGAAAAATTACTTACCTAAATGCAGGGCTCCCTATATCAGTTGTCTCCTTAAACAGATTTTGTGAAGTCCAGTTATTCTGGTACATTGTGTGGCAAATGTACATGCCAGGCATATTTATTTTTTTATTTATTTGTTTATTAAGAAATAAATCTAGCAACAATTATCTTTTTTTATGGGCAAGTTGGGAATCACCATTCTGTTAAGTGACTTGGTTTACAAGCTTTTACCATGACTGGCTGTTTTGTATTTAAATAGTGATGGTTTGACTGTTTTAATTAGGTCTGAAGAAGCTACCTAGGAGGCAGCGAAAGCGTTACCTTTTTGTATTTATTTGTTGTTTTGAGTGCTCTTTTATATTTATTAAAAGCTTATGTTTTTTATCTTCTACCGTGGTGTGCACCTAGCTTTCTTTTTGTCTAAGTTTTGTAAGATAACCGCTCAGAGATGAACTACAGACAATTGAAACAGTGATGTAGTTTACAAACTAATGGCAGAAATCAAAAATTTTTTTTCCAAGAGGACGTACTCATATTGCACTACCCCCCCCCCCCCCATGTCAGGTAAGTATAGGAGTGCCAGTAGGGTGGGTGTGATTCTCAACTCAAAGATGTGGAACAATAGAAAAAAGGATAAATATCACCTCAGAACCCCCCAAAAAGAAGTTAATAGCCTACTGAGACTAACCCAATCAACAAAGGATAACTAGAAATAAAAAATAAATAAATAAGAGTTTTTCAAAGTAGAAGACCAAAAAGTACAGAATCACTGCCTCTGTACTTCAGCCATGATCTGAACTGCAGTATCATCAAGCTGAATATCATTGTGGCTTCATAAAACAATGCCAGTTATGCACTCCTGCACTATCAGCATCTATCAATTGCACCCACTGACAGCTTGTGCCTGGGGTAGCTGTGCCCTTGTACCTGCCTTCGTGATAACTCTAAACCTTTAAACTCTATATTTACCAGTTACATGGTCACAAGACCTTGAAGAAAGAGAAACTCCAAATAAAATTGCAAATCAATCTCAGGCAACAGCTTTGGTATACATGAGCCGGCAAATGATTTCTGAACAACTGTTAAAGAAACACAGAACAACCTGCTTAAAGTCATACATTCTAAAACTGGATTATGCAGAATCAGATTCAGTATGTCATAATACAGACGTGTGGAGCTTACAAAGTTAAGAGTCTAAGCTAAATTGTCTTACCTTCCTTTATCTATAAGATAACTGATGCCTTATGGAACAGTAACATAACAACACAGGAACAATATTAGGCAAATGATTGTGGGGACCAGAATATGCCTAACCAAATACCATTAAGCAGACACCCACATTAAGCACGTAATAGTGCTCATCTCCCAAATTCAGTAGGGTTAAATATGATAACCTTGCTGTAAACTTATGTGCACTTATCTAATCACCAAGACTAGACTTTAAGGCAGATAAAGTAGCACTTTTACACGTAGCTGTAGCTGGAAATGTATTGAGTTAGAAAGTTGTTATACAGCGAGTCTACTGTATTTGTTGGTGCTGATTTAGCTCCCTAATGTGGGTGTTCATTGAGTCATTGGATTTGCAAAGAAATAGGAGGTAAATAGGAGTGGGAATTTCATGGCTGGAAAAGTGAGACATGAGTAAACCTGTAGCAGCTGACAGTTTGCCAAGCATAAGGACAGCCATACTAATCAATCAAAACAGTTCAGAATTAAAAGCCTTCATGTTTCCTGTTTAGAAATATTTGGGGTCTTTCCAGTTGAGTAATATGTTTGGATTTTTAATACCAAAGGGGATACTGTATTCAATAATGTTTCTGATAAAGGAAGAGTACAGTGGCAAGATAAGTTCTTTGGATCTTGAAGTCATACCCTTGGAAATTAATTAGGCACGTTAGAAGGAGTTGTAACTATGTTGGAAACATAATGATTGAATGAGGTCTAGAAGGAAGCACAAACATCCGAACATTTGCAGAACTATAAATGCAACAATGTATCGTATGTTCAGCAGCAACAGTACAAAGATTTTATCAGAAGAATACAGACATTCATAAAATCAAGGTAAGGAATTTTATACAGATAGCAGTCCCACCCATTAACTATATTGGGTATAATCCCACTTCACTAAACCTCCAACAATTCATGCAAGTAAGGCCAGGTGCACAACAAAAAGGCCAATTAATATACACCAACACAGCAGACAGCACTCATCACACTGTTTTGAGTACATAGTTAATAAATAGATGTAAAAAATAGGCAAATTGGCACCCAAACTAACACCAAGAAACAAATCCAAGGTACCGAGTCAAAACCAGCCAGCAGAGTCCAGATTCTGCTGTCTGGTTTTGACTCCTTGGTATCTTGGATTTGTTTCTTTGTTAATAAATAGCACAATTCCTTACTAAATAAACATAACTTTATTCTGCCATAACAGCATACAAGTTTCGGCTTAATTAGCCTTCAATGAAGCACTGATGAAGGCTAATTAAGCCAAAACTGGTATGCTGTTATGGCAAAATAAAGTTATGTTTACTTAGTAAGAAATTGTGCTATTTATTAACTATCGAATCACCACAGTGTGAGGAGTGCTGGCTGCTGTGGTAGTGTATATTCCCATTTCACCATATTATTAAAATATTCACCCTTCAAAAAAATCCATTTGAGAAAAGGGCTTCTCAAATAATATCCCTGCATCGGGAAGCATTCTACCTGACATCATTATAGCTCAGACTAATTATTCTATAGTCATAAAAAATATAATAATAATAAAATATTTTTCCTGATTATTTTGCATTATTCAAAAAAAATAGATAAATCCATTTCTGGAGAATGAACAAATGAGAACAGAACTTAACCATTCCAGTGATATGAAAGAATGGGGTCACTATTAAATGACTTGACTACGTACAAGTCATCTATTTATGTGTACAGGTGGATTCACCTCATAACACTGAAAACTCAAAACACTGAAAATGAGAAAACTTCATAATATAGAAGACCAAAACACTGAAACTTCAAAACACTGAAAATTCAAAACACTGAAACTCAAAACACTGAAAACACATATCATACATATACTGAGTTTAAACAACATAAATCATAGCACTTTCCACCAAGTGTAAGCAGGGGGGCAAACCCCCATGCACCCTCATGTGAGGGGCTGCACCCCCCACACCCCCTGCTATTTAAATATATCAACTCCAAGACTGCACTTAGTGTAGTGAAATGCAATCTTGGAGTTGATATACATAAGTAGCAGGGGGTGTGGGGGCCGCAGCCCCCCACATGGGGGTGCAGGAGGTCTTGCCCCCCTGCTTACACTTGGTGGAAAGTGCTATGATTTATGTTGTTTAAACTCAGTATATGTATGATATTCAGTGTTTTGAGTTTCAGTGTTTTGAGTTTTCAAGATTTTGAAGTTTCACTGTTTTGGTTACAATGTTTTGAGCTTTCAGTGTTATGAAGTGAAACCGTACAGGCATATGTATGTATGGTTTACTATCAAAATTGACAACAGTTGTTAAGTCCAGTTGAAGGATGTGGCCATCGAGGCTAATTATTCACAATTTATGCATATTTACATATAGGATATGTTGATCTGTAACTTATATAATATACAACAACTGATAATCTGTATAACCCATATACTGAGATCCCATGACAATTGTTGGCTGCTGTGGACAGGGAGTTTGGAAGATTTAAAAGTGTTTTTATTATATTTGAAAAATCATCATCTTGGAAATGAGGTTTGGGAGCAAACCAATTTGTCCAGGGAAATCTTCAGGTGGGGGTTAGGTAGCAATAGTAATGGGAGTTAAGAGGATAGTGGAAGAAAGTTAGTATGGTGGGGTTGGAAGGGTTAAATTGAGAAAGTAGGAGGGTTGGGAGGAAACGAGGTAAGTGCAAGGAAAGGCTTAACTGGTTTTGTGTGAGTGTAACTAGGTAATGGATCAGATTTTCACATGAACTTGCTGAGACAAGTACTATGTCTGAGACGACCTGTAGATATTTGAGTAAGCAGGTAGGCCTCGGGTTATAGTGGGGCATGGAAGTGCTAGGTGAGTGATTTAATGTTTTTTTTTTCATTTACCCAGTGGTTATGGTTGTTGTTTGGGGGGTTTTGATTGAGCCTTGGGTATTAAGGGGACTGGTGTTTTTGTTATTCTTCCTTAGCTGTTGAGGAGTTGGGAGGTGGCCACATGGTTGGGCCGAGTAGGCCGTTTCATGGTTGAGCTTCATGTTGTTGGCTGGGTATGGTCTAGGACTACAGGCATGGTGGGAAAAGGAGAAGAAAAAAAAGTGAAATAATACCAGGCAGATTCTTACTTGTGGAGAAACGGATCCAAAGCAGTAGAAGGTATAAAATGATGGTAAACAGCAGCCACAGGACAAAGAATTTATTAAGTAAAGCGCTTTTCGTCTGCAGTAATATGCAGACTTCCTCAGACAAATCACATTCATAACATGACAGCTTAAATAGTACAAAAATGCTGATTGGTAAAAGTATAGACCAATCATACAGGATTCAACCTGTATTTAAAATTTAAAAGCATACACTCAGTAATCAAAATAAAACCACGTTTGATCACAAATAAAAAACAACCTAGATGGGAAATACACACTGAAATGTTTACCACTCAAGCGGAGACAAATTACTGCTCTTAAATAAAAAAGAACATTAAAAAATAATAATAATAATAAATACATATAAACATTGGTTATCTAGACAAATTCTTTAACTTTAGAAGGCTGCTAATAGAGCAGCCTTCATTCAGACCTGGTAGTACGTAGGCATTTAATCTAATCTGCCAACGTAGTTCTGATGCTTCCAAAAGTAAGTGTAATGGTGCCCCTCTCATAGTGTCAAACATCTGATCTATTACTAAAAATCTAAAATGATGGTCCTTGTGCTGGGTAATATGCTTGGCAAGCGCATTCTCTTGTTTTTCTTTACTGATTGCGTATTGGTGTTCGTAAATATGGTCTCTTAATCTACGCTCAGTCTTGCCAACATAGAATCCTGCACATTTTTGGCATTGAGCTAAGTATACAACCATCCTAGAGTTGCACGTGCATCTGCAACGAATATCAAAACTAGTGTTGTTGATCATGAATCTATTAGATTCATAAATGTACCTACACTGGTTGCAATTTTGACATTTAAACATGCCAGGTGTTCGGGTACGTTTACCCTCCGGTTGCTCTAGTAAAGATTTCAGGTTTTTACCTCTTCTATAGGTAACTTCAGGTCTATCGCCCACTTTGCCAAACACTATATGATTGGAACGGAAAATGTTCCAGTTCTTAATAATAATGTCCATAATAAGAAAACTAGTTGGACAGTATGTCAGGATTAATCTGTTATTTGTGTGAGAGTCAGGTGCCAAGCGTTCAGCAAGGGCAAATTCAGTCATAAGATGGGGTTCACCAGTTGGGGCAATCTTAAGTATAGGTTGGTACACACCACTTAATCTTTTATTAGTGACTTCTCTAACCAAATTCTCGAGTAAATTAGGTGGATACCCTCTATGTAGAAACATATTCTTAAGTGTTTTACATTCCTTAAGAAAGTCTTCTTCCAAGCTCACCATCCGAGCTGCTCGTACAAGCTGCCCCTTAACTACGGACCTTTTCTGGTAGCTCGGATGGCAACTATTAAAGTGGAGGAATGAGTTAGAATGTGTAGACTTTCTAAATGTACTTGCTACATAGTTATTAAGTTCCTCATTTTTAACCAGCCATACATCTAAATAGGCTATAGCTTTGGAGTTAAAGATGGAAGTAAAAGACAGAAAGGCTGTTGACTTATTAAGTTGATCTAAAATTAATTTACTGTCAGCTTCACTGCCCTCTAGTAAAATAAAGATGTCGTCCAAGTACCGGGTATAGTACTTGATCTTGGACATGAGTAATGTATTGTTAAATACGTTCCCCCTTTCCCAGTAAGACATTACAATATTAGCCAGGCTGGCCCCACAGGGCGACCCCATGGCAACGCCGATTTTTTGGAGATAAAAATTCTCTCCCAATATAAAATAATTATTATACAAGATCATATCCAGAAGTTCAGTGACAAGTGATATTTCATGTAATGGGGCGCCCTTACTTTTAAGAAAAAAGGCTACCCATTCGATGGCTGTTTGTAGAGGTATACACGTATATAAATCTTTGACGTCTATTGTCAAGAAGTTGTACTCTTTATTAAATGTAAGTTCCTCTATTCTGGCTAAAAAGGATCAGGAGTCATTGCAAATTTGCTCTTCATCCTTCAAATATTTCTGTAGTATTGTATCTACCAGTTTTGCACAGGGGTATGTAGGGGATCCTCGTCCATCTACTAGGGGGCGCATGGGGGGATTTGTGAGATCCTTATGTATCTTTGGAATCCCAAAGATACAGGGGAATCTAGGAAATAAAGTAGTAAGATATTTATGTTGATCTTGGTCTACTCTACCTTCAAAGAGCATTTCGTCTAAAGTGTTTTTAATGCTACGATAGGCATTGTTAACTTCAGACCTAGAACTTAACGAGTATGCATCATTAGAAAGTAGGTCGAGCATTCTGTCAAAATAATCAACCTTATCAAAAACTACAACTCCTTCTCCCTTGTCAGGTTTACAGATACGTAAACAGTGAGACTTAACAAAATCAAGCAATAACATTTCTTCTTTGCCAGTGTCGCTAGCCACTGAATTCGATAAGTGCAAATTGCTATTTCTTAAATCAAGTTCACACATGTTCTCAAAGGATTGAATTAAAGGGTGCAAGGGAGGGTTAAACATACTAGGGACCCTAATGTTACTATAAGGACCATTGTTACTGTTGGTATTATGCTCAAACAACAAATTAAAATTCAATTTGCGGGCAAACAGTTTGATATCAATGATAGTCCTAACTAAATCAAACTTTTGCTGAGGAACATATGTGTGCCCTTTGGATAAAAAGTCAGCTAATTCATCCGGAATAGGCACTATGGAATAATTAAAAATGTTAAAGTCACCTAGTAGGTTGGTAGAAATAACCGGTCTCACAGCTCCGTTAGTAAAGGAAGCCGAACTATTTGCTTCATAAGCCAGTGGGTAGTTTACTGAGACTGATGGTAAATCCAAAATAGGAACAACAGTGTCAGAACAAGCCAGGCCCTCCCCAAGATGAAAAGGTAGGGCCAGGTTACTGACAGGCCTAGTGACTACAGTCTCTGTGAGTTCAGTTTCTGTTGTTTCGCCCTGTTGGGTGGCTGGAAATTGTTCCTCTGTTTTGGAATAGCTCCCTGGCGACTGGCATTGTGAAAATCCTGGTGTTGACTAGTAAGGGTAGCATTATGTGTAGATTGTTGCCTCCGATTCTGCAACCTCTCGCTCCTCCTGACTCCATGGTCAGGTTGTGCATCTCCAAATGTATCCAAATCTCTGATGTTGTTAGTTGGAACTTCGCTACCAGAGACTATGATGGAAATATTGACATTAGCCGTGTTAGGGTGCCAGGATTGCGAGAGAGCAGGGGGAGGGTATGCTACCCCTTGTTCATACGCCTTCAAGTCACGCTCTAATTTCTTTACTTTGTTAAACTTTAATTTGGTCAGGTACTGGTCGATGCTACTAAAGAATCTACTGTAGTCATATTTGTACCTGCCAAATTCCTCATGGGATTTAATTGAGTTATCCAATTCAGTAATTTCGTCATTTAATTGAACCACCCAAATCGAGTAGTGCTTAATCATTAGTGTGAGTAAATCAAATCCTTGTCGGTCAAAGAGATTTAATAGTTCTTTGTGGAAGTCAGAATTTAGAACCAAGCCTGTAGGATATTGGAAGTGTCTCATGCCTTTAGGAATTACTTTACAGGCAATGCACTCATTGAAATAAGAAATTTCCAATTTTAACTTTTTAACTTTAAGCAATAATTTATCAAATGTTTTCAATTTATCTATTAATGAATTGTTTACCTCTTGGTTGTCAGGTCTATTAGTTGACATCGTGTGAGCTGCCCTATGCCCATGTCCGGAAAACACAAATTCTTCAGAGAGCCAATTTCCAAGTACTGGGGCCCCATTGAGTAAACTGCAAGCAGGTTGATTGTTAAAGTCCTCCGTTTGTTGAATGGGAACTAATTGACTCTGTGGTTCGCTACCTATGCCTATATTCAGTTGGCGTTCACCACAAACTGAGCGGTCCGTTGAATTGGTAGCGTTACTTGTACCTGCCCGTTGTAAAGAGTCAGAAGTATTTGTAGAAGGCAGCCCACTATTGGGAGGTAACGTAACGCCAAGCTCGCTACGTATGTTCAATGGGGACAAAAGTGCGGTAGTTTCAACTGATTGCACAGCGCCCCCTACTTGGACGACATCTTTATTTTACTAGAGGGCAGTGAAGCTGACAGTAAATTAATTTTAGATCAACTTAATAAGTCAACAGCCTTTCTGTCTTTTACTTCCATCTTTAACTCCAAAGCTATAGCCTATTTAGATGTATGGCTGGTTAAAAATGAGGAACTTAATAACTATGTAGCAAGTATATTTAGAAAGTCTACACATTCTAACTCATTCCTCCACTTTAATAGCTGCCATCCGAGCTACCAGAAAAGGTCCGTAGTTAAGGGGCAGCTTGTACGAGCAGCTCGGATGGTGAGTTTGGAAGAAGACTTTCTTAAGGAATGTAACACACTTAAGAATATGTTTCTACATAGAGGGTATCCACCTAATTTACTCGAGAATTTGGTTAGAGAAGTCACTAATAAAAGATTAAGTGGTGTGTACCAACCTATACTTAAGATTGCCCCAACTGGTGAACCCCATCTTATGACTGAATTTACCCTTGCTGAATGCTTGGCACCTGACTCTCACACAAATAACAGATTAATCCTGACATACTGTCCAACTAGTTTTCTTATTATGAACATTATTATTAAGAACTGGAACATTTTCCGTTCCAATCATATAGTGTTTGGCAAAGTGGGCGATAGACCTGAAGTTACCTATAGAAGAGGTAAAAACCTGAAATCTTTACTAGAGCAACCGGAGGGTAAACGTACCCGAACACCTGGCATGTTTAAATGTCAAAATTGCAACCAGTGTAGGTACATTTATGAATCTAATAGATTCATGATCAACAACACTAGTTTTGATATTCGTTGCAGATGCACGTGCAACTCTAGGATGGTTGTATACTTAGCTCAATGCCAAAAATGTGCAGGATTCTATGTTGGCAAGACTGAGCGTAGATTAAGAGACCGTATTTACGAACACCAATACGCAATCAGTAAAGAAAAACAAGAGAATGCGCTTGCCAAGCATATTACCCAGCACAAGGTCCATCATTTTAGATTTTTAGTAATAGATCAGATGTTTGACACTATGAGAGGGGCACCATTACACTTACTTTTGGAAGCATCAGAACTACGTTGGCAGATTAGATTAAATGCCTACGTGCTACCAGGTCTGAATGAAGGCTGCTCTATTAGCAGCCTTCTAAAGTTAAAGAATTTGTCTAGATAACCAATGTTTATATGTATTTTTTATTATTATTATTTTTTAATGTTGATACTGATATACAACACAAGCGAACCAGAACAGAACAGCTACTAGAAACACACTTTTCAGTAAACGACCATCAGCATAAGGTTAAAATCTTCTTCTTTATTACATCCAGTAAAAGAACGAAATGAGCGCTTTCACGTATATACCATACGCTTCATCAGATTTCGTTATACATTAAGGCAGTTCAGTTTATATAGTATAGTTCACATTTCAATTAACACAATTAGCACAATTACTTTATCAATTGGTAACACCTCTTTCTTTTTCTAAAAGGTAGAGCTAGCCCCTAAGGCAATTTTGAATGTGTGCTTGTTGGATATAGTAGCATGTAACAATTTATTGGTGCAGCGTCTATGTATTATTAAATTAGTTCATATAAATATCAATCTACATAAAGTATTATATTTCAAATAATAAAATAAAATAAAAATAAAAGTAAAATAACATAAATAATAATAATAACAATAATCATGATTATAAATTATAGATTCTACCCTTTAATATAAAAGCCACAAAACAAGCCAGTAACATCCATATTCATATTTGTACCCTATATGTAGTGAGGCAGATGAAATATCTCAGAGAGAACATCTAAATAACAATAGATGAATATATTATTTGTTAAAGTGCTGGTGCCTATAAATTATTATAAATAATTCTACACATATATATAGATATAAATATAGATATATGTGTTGTACATCAGATGAACTATATCAAATAAAACATCTAAATGAACACAATACATATAATGTTTTATTAAAGTGCAAATGCCTATAAATTATTACAACTAACCTTATAAATGTATGTATAAATATAAATATAAATAAATACATATTTTAAAACCATAATGCTGTATTGTTGCAATATAAATATGTATCAAGTAATGAACAATAGATCAATAATAATAACATACCAATCAATGTATATGTAATATTTCTATATGACCTACATAGCTTTATATGTCCTAAAAAGGGAGGGGATGGGGGTTAGGAGGGGGGGGGGATTACATGCACATATTAATCATATTATTTTTCTTTTAATTTTTCCTTAATATAGGCTTCATGGGAACATATTGATTCAAACCAGGTGGATGATGTGCTTTCATTTTTAATATCCAATATAATTCTCTTTGTTCAAGTATATTAACTGTGTCTCCCCTATTCCAATCTTTTTCAATAATTTGTAGTACCCTAAATTTAAAGCTATGTGTTTCATACTGCTTTACATGCTTTGCCAAAGCATTAGTTTCATTATTTTTCTTCATATCATATACATGATTGTATATTCTTTTCTTGAATTCTCTTTTAGTGAGCCCTATGTAGAATGCTGAACACTGTTCACATGTTGCTAAATAGACAACATTACAGGTATTGCATGAAGCATAGAAGCTAGGTCTAAACTCATAGTTCAAAGCAGGATGTGTAAAATTCTGGATCCCTGAAATGAACTTACACATATTGCATTGGTTGCATGCAAAGGTTCCTTTATTCAGATGGGGCTCTAAAGCCATAGTCATTTCTTTTTTATATGTTTTGCATAATAGCCTTTTTAGGTTCTTATTATTCCTATATATGAACCTGGGGGTTTCCCCTACTAATCTTGCTGTTCTATCATCTATTGTCAACACCTGCCAATGTTGTCTTATAATTTCTATAATTCTTTTGTTATCATTAGTATATGTAGTAAGAAATTGTATCCTTTCTTGATATCTTGAATAAAATCTTTTATTATTATATCTCCAACAATCTCTCTCTACCTGGGGTGTAACTTTAGAGTCTGTTGTCTTAATTACTTGTTCTCTTATCTCTTTAACCATCCTTTTGTCATAGCCCCTCTCTATGAATAATTTCTCCATCAAATCTGCTTGTGCTCCCAGGTCTGACTGTCCTTTGCATATCTTATTTATTCTAGTAAACTGACTTCTTACTATGCCTCTAAAGACATGCCTAGGATGCATGCTATCAAAGCTGAGTAAAACATTTTTCCAGCAACTTTTCCTATATATGCTAGATATGATTTTCCCTTTATCTATCTTCAGATTCAAATCTAAAAAGTTTATTTCAGTATATGATGTCTCCATGGTAAATCTTAAAAAACTCGTAGTACTTTCTAGATATTGCAAGAAGCTCTCAAATTGGTCTTTTGTGCCTTCCCAAATTATTATTATATCATCCACAAATCTGGAGTATAAAATAATTTTCTTATATAAATCATTATTGAATAAATGTTCTCTTTCCCACCAATTAACAACCAAATTGGCGTATGTGTTTGGCACAGGGTGTGCCCATGGCAACACCCCACTTCTGCAAATATAATTGATGGGAAAAAGAGAAAACATTATTAGAAAGAACCAGATCTAGTAATTGACATATTAATATATTCTTATTACGGCTGATTTCAGGGTAATACTGAAGCAGTTCTCTAATACATTGTATACCTTGGTCATTAGGAATACAAGTAAACAAACTTTGTATATCTAATGTGACCAATAAATGCTCCCCAGATATCAGTTCTACATTAAGATTATCAAGTATTTCCAATAGCTGATAACTGTCCCTTAAGATGGTGGGAATCTGGTTCAAAATAGGTCTCAAACTCCTTTCAAGATATAATGAAATATTTTGTGTTGCCCATCCTTCACCATCCACTATGGGCCTAAAGGGGGGTGGAAGTATATCCTTATGCATTTTGGGTAAGGCTTTGATATACGGTATCCGTGGAGACTCTATATTGAGAAAATCATATAATTCTTTGTTGACCTGGCGACACATTAGCATATCATACAACTCTTCCTTGATTCTATTCAAGAGTTCAGATAAAAATGTATCAGAGATCTCGGCATATGTGTCTAAATCACTAAGCATCAATAACATAGATGCATTATATTGTTCAGTATTAAATATCACTATGCCTCCCCCTTTATCGGCAGGTCTAATAATAATGGAGGGTTCTTCAATCAGTTTCTGTAATGATAGTCTTTCATCTGTATTCATGTTGAAATAGAGACATTTCCTATTACCTCTGTAGAAATAATTATAAACACTATTTTCACAAAGTTTAACAAAGCATTCTACATGTGCTGGCAGAGGGAGACAATACATACTTTTTCTCTTGCAACACACAGCATTACTTTCATTATCTAAACTTCTATGTCTTTGATCATAAAACATCAATTTCAACGCTAATTTACGACTAAAAGTCCTTATATCAATCAAAATGTCTTGTAGACAACTGGCTTGAGAAGGGACAAATGATAAGCCTCGGTTTAAGAGACTGATTTCAGAATCACTTAATACATAGCTAGATAAATTAAAAAATAATAAAGAAGTGTCATTTACTGCCTTAGGCGTCGCCTTTGTTGCCCGTTCTCATCTGAATATTTCCGTTTGCGTTTGTCCCAGATCCTGGATCTCTCTCTGGGTGTTGTTGGTTTCCTTATTGAGTAGGGTAAAAAAAGGGGGGGTGACTGCATGACGTTTCATAATCGCTCCATTACCCGAGGTGCTAGCGTCTTGGTTCACCCTGTCTGCCTCCTGGTTAGGCAGCGGAGTGGAGGCAGATGTATGTGTCACCAAGTCCACCGTTTCCGGTGGGGTAATGAAAGCACTATCGGAAGTTCTAGCACTAGAAACATTAGTCAAAGTAGTATTATGCATACCATGTTCTTGGTTATCGACAGTGCTTTCCATAGGTTTCAATGTTCTCTCATTGCACATGACAGTACCTTCCTGGTTAACGTTGCGTGGCCAAATGAACACATGACCTTCTGCGAAATCGCGATGGTCACGCTGCAGCTTCCGTTGTTTAACTAGTTGCAGTCTATTGCTGTAGGATTCAATCTGAGTATATAAGGCATCTAACTTTCTTGTGCAAAATTCATTATTGAATAACTGGCGAATATCATGATTCAATTTATTTGCATTGGCCACCAATTTTTGTTTTTTAATGTTCTTTTTTATTTAAGAGCAGTAATTTGTCTCCGCTTGAGTGGTAAACATTTCAGTGTGTATTTCCCATCTAGGTTGTTTTTTATTTGTGATCAAACGTGATTTTATTTTGATTACTGAGTGTATGCTTTTAAATTTTAAATACAGGTTGAATCCTGTATGATTGGTCTATACTTTTACCAATCAGCATTTTTGTACTATTTAAGCTGTCATGTTATGAATGTGATTTGTCTGAGGAAGTCTGCATATTACTGCAGACGAAAAGCGCTTTACTTAATAAATTCTTTGTCCTGTGGCTGCTGTTTACCATCATTTTATACCTTCTACTGCTTTGGATCCGTTTCTCCAGTTTCTCAGTTTGTGCTTGCTTGCTTTATTCAGATTCTTACTTGTAGTAGGAGGGCTGGGAGTGCTGCATGTGCAGTTGTTATCTTCTGCAGATACCTCTCAACTGTACAGATTTTCACAGAATGCTCATACTTTTGACTCATACTTTTGGTGCATTTTTCAAGAAGTGGTGATTTTCTGGCAGATCCTTAGTAAATCTTTGGGGTCTGGGGTCAGAGGGTGGTGACAGACATTTGAGTTTCAGACTTTATGCCCTTAGGAGGATTCATGCTACTTCAAAGTCTGCTATTCCATTAACTTCTTAAGTGAGAGAGCAATGTTTGAAAATTGTCCTTGATTTTGGTTCTTTGTCCCCCCCATTGTTTATGGCTTTGTCCAGATGCTCGTACCCAGTCTTTACAGGGTGCAGTAATGGGAGGGGGTACAGCATGTGTTATTTCACCCACACGGTGTGATTACCCAGTACTTGTTTTAGTGCAGAGCTTAATTGTGTAGGAGTATGCTTCTTTGGGGGTATATGGTTTTGCGGCTGTCCTGCTTGCCACCTAGCCACAAGTGTAAGGTTACCAGAGTATCAGTCACTTGCCATGCATAAGTGGTGAAGCTTTTAGCCATTATAGGGGATGGGGGTCAGTTACAAGTGCAGATGACCATACCTCTCAACTGTCCGGATTTTTGCAGAATGTCCAGATTTTCTATCATATTTTTGGTCTGTTCCTCATAAATTTGCTGGTTTTCTGACAAATCATTGAGGACTGAAGTTCCTAATGAGTACTAAATAATGAAAGACATTTCCGTTTCAGACCTTAAATCCTTCAGAAAATTCATAATTATATAAAACCTGTTATTTTAGCAACTTTCTGGGTTTATAAGGGCAGTATTTAAAATCTGTCCCTATTTTTGTGCCTTTGTTCCCCATTGTTTCTGGCTTTGTCCAGATTACTTGAGCTGATAGGTTGAGAGGTATGCAGACAATCAGTTTCTATGCGAGTTTGATTAGCACCTCCTGTAACAGAAGTCAATGAGTAAAAGAAATGCTGGGGGAATATTAATCGTCGTTTGCTATTTACAAGGAATTCTGTAACGTATGTGCATGCTGATTTAATTCTGAAAATGAAAGCTTGGCTGGGGGAATATTAATCGTTTGTTTGCTGTTTACAAGGAATTCTGTAATGTATGTGCATGCTGATTTAATTCTGAAAATGAAAGCTTGGCTGGGGGAATATTAATCGTTCGTTTGCTGTTTAGAAGGAATTCTGTAACGTATGTGCATGCTGATTTAATTCTGAAAATGAAAGCTGGTGACTTTGTGCCTCCCTTATTTGAATAAATGCCTTCTCATGAAATGCAGAAGACATTTGGGATGGACAGTCCGGTTTTTACAGTGACAGATTCTTACTACAGTACTGTGTGATATCTAAGGCTTTGTCTAGATTCCTTAGGCTGAGAGTTTGAGAGACCACGCTGTCTGGCTGAGGAGGATCCGATAAGATCACAGGAAAAAAAAAAGACAAAACAAGAATGGATGCCGAGCAAGAGACATCTGAGCTCAATGGGGGGTGGGCAGTGCTGATTAGGTCCCTCACCATACCTCTGAGCTGTACAGATCTTCACAGAATGTCCGGATTTTGGCTTCATAATTGTGGTGTGTTTTTCTAAAATTGTGTTTTGGCAAATTAGTGGCAAATCATTCCACATTGAAGTATTGAAGATGCAATAGGGTATTCATTTCAAGCTTGGAATCATGGACTTGATGAGCAATGAAGTTTAAGTAGCAAAACTTAGGGAATAAGAAAAAACGCCAAAGCACACATAAGGATTTGAAAAGACTCACTAAACACAGCACTCCCTAGCTTTGCAGCCTGTTTTTCTGAATTTTATTCTGCTGCTCTGCAAATACACAAGTAAGCCCCCCCCCAGAAAAAAGATGTTTCTGTCAGACATTTGAGTTTCAGACTTTATGCCCTTCAGAAAATTTATGATAATCCAAAATCTGTTATTCTGTCAACTAACTGTCCTCCTTAGTCCTTCCTACAACTGGTACCTGTTGTCGGAGAGGGAGGTGAAGTACAGTTAGGGCATGAGAGTAAGAGTGGAGTTGGGGCTTTGTCTGCATTTATTTAAGTTTCAGTTCTGTCTCTCTTAGCTCACCTTACAACTGTAACTGCTGTAGAGAAGGGTGTGTAGTGCAGTTAATGCATATGGACTACAATAGAGTGTGGGCTTATTTTACATCAGGGTTTGCAGATCAGATGGGTATTCTCTTATTCAGTCCAGGTTTCCCATTAATAGTACCAATATATGTCAGGTGTCACTGACAGTCTTTGACTATTTTTGGTGTGGGATCTTGTGTCCCTGATTTGGTTTAGACTGGTCCCTGATTAGTGGAGAGCTCTGGGCTATGGTGTCTTCAGCTGAGTACCATTTAATGGTACAATGCGTTCATGCAGGTCACTTGTGGTCTACAGTGGGTTGCTCACAGGTGCAGGTTCTTACCTTTAACTGTCAAAGTAGTTAGTGTACGGCATAGTTCTCAATGGTACAGGTTTTGCAGTATGTCCAAGGTTAAGTTTTCTGTTTTGTGCATTTTCAGTCATGCTAACACAGACACTGTTATGGTATCAATGGGTTGAGTTGTAAGAGCAACATTTTAAGACTGTCATTATTTGTAGGTTGGGTGGGTGTCCAGTCCCACTTAGTTATGGCTGGTGTGTTCAATTCTCTTAATTATTTATTTATTTATTTTTGTGTGTGCTTCTCTCTTTTCAGAGGATTTACAGTTGTCTTTTCTTTTGCAGATGGTTGAAGCACAGAGTCTGCATCAGACAGTGGCCCAAAGGAAGTGGACTCGACAGGTGATGGATGCTGCTGCAGTGGATATTCCAGCCACTGGATTGGTATGCAATGAGGTCACAGGTAATGATACATTTGTTAGGTGCTCATTTAGGCATGTCAGAGTTGGTGCAGCTGGGAGTAGTGTGGGAACAGGTGATGATGAGGTACGTCAGGGGCATACCTCTGTACCAACTGTATAGAATTACTCTGTTTATACCAAGTTTTGGGATCCAAATAATGGGGTGCCATGATTCCAAAGTGGCACCCCTTCATTTCCGAGTTTTTCTCACCGTTTTTTATTTGTATTTATTTTTTCACTTTTTGAGCTGATGTCATCACATGCATGATGACATCAGCTCTGTTGGGGCTACCAGCCTGTCAGAATTGAGCTGGGCTCACATGCACACTGGCTGGCTTACTATGGATGTGTGTATGCTGTTCAAATGGTGAGCGGGGAAACTTTTGTACACTTGCGATATACGGATTTATTCTGGCACTCCTGGCTTATGCTGTTCAAATGGAGAGTGGGGAAACTTTTGTACACTTGCGATATATGGATTTATTCTGGCACTCATGGCTTGTTGGCACTTGTGAACCAATATTTAATAGAACACTTGCAAGCCATTATTTTGTGTGAGCTCACTAGCAAGGTGAACAGAAAGGACTCACTGCTGCATTATTGAGCCATTACACTTAAAGGTTCCTGGCTTTGCAAGAGACATACATGTAGGATTTCAGGTGTGTGTGTGTGTGTGTGTGTGTGTGTGTGTGTGTGTGTGTGTGTGTGTGTGTGTGTGTGTAAATGTCTCAATTTTAATACACCTGGTGGCTAGAGGTACTCAGGCTCAAACTCTGTACTTTGGGTACAGGGTAAAAAGAGCCTAAAGTCCATTGCTGCCACCACTTGTGAATTTATGTCTCATATTTTTTATCTATTCCTCATAAAATCTGTGTTTTTTCAGGATTTTTGTGGGAAAGAAATCACTGAAGGGTAGAATTCACTAAATAATGACAGGCATTTAAATTTCTGACTTCATATTCTTTAGAAAATAAATGGTAACACAAAACCTTTTATTCTAGAAATTTTCTAAGTTGATAAGTATTTGAAATGTGTCCCTATTTTGGGGCTGTATTCCTCCATTATTGGCTTTGTCCATGTTTTTTGTGCTACAACATTGAGAGCTATGGTGAGAAGTGAGAACTGAATTCACTAAATGATAGCCATTTATGTTTCAGTCTTCCAATCTTATAGGAAACTGTTGATTTGGCATAGTGGTATGTTGTGCTGACTGTAGTACACAGGGTCCTAGGTTCAAGACTTGACAGTGAAATGCATGGTGGAAACAACATTTGATTCTAGCAACTTTCCAAAATTATAGAAGCAATGTTTAAAATGTGTCCTTGGTTTTTGGCCTTTTGTCCCCCCCCCCAAAAAAAAAAAAATACTGAAATTGAAAATTAAGTGCAAGAAGCTGTGCAAGATGCCTATGGCATACACTACTGTCATTTTATTTATAGTGTGGGTGTGGAAGTAGACTTTTATGATGGAAATGTTCTGACTTGAGCAGTTTTGTCATTATTGGTTCATGCATTTTGTTTCTTTGCCTACTGGAAAAATATTCAAACAATAAATTTAAAATGTGTTCTAACAAGTGTACTGTATTGTACAAGGAATATAATTTAATAAAGTCAGGAATGTGTGTCAAAGAACATGTGTATGTTTCTTGTTTTGTGTGCAAGGGGCCAATGATAAGAAAATAGCCCAACGGTAATCTTTATCCACCACTGGCCAGATGCATTTTCTTTGGATGTGGTGTGGGTTTCAATGCTGTTTCAAGGAATGTGAGTTTCAAGGACAGAGAAGTTCTAATGCCAAGTCTGTTTTCATTGTGAGACAGTATTGCTTTGTTTAATTAGCAGATGTCTATTGATGTTTGTGCATTGTGCTATAAAATGTAAAAATAAAATCCAAATCATTGTAGAAATAAAGCAGTATGCACACGTTAGTGTTTATGGTAAATTGGGTGAAATAGCCAGGTAATGGGACACTGGAATGGCTGCAGGGGGACTCTGGTGTCATATTTTGCTTGTCTGTTCTTCAGTTTGCATTTGAAAGTTGGTATCCCACAATGTCATTGCAGTAGGTGGGGTTACATAATTATGTATGCAAATGTTATGTTAATCAGCATACCGATTTGTACCTATTTTTCATGGGGATTGTCCAGATTTTTGATGTTTCCACGTTGAGCGGTATGGTCAGTGGCAGGGAGAAGCAAGTGTTTAAGTTTGATTCTGTGGTGGAGTCACAACAGCATGAGGTTGGGTTGGAATTTGGGATCCAGCTGGGTGACTTGGGTAAGCTAAGCAGGCCCTGGGGAAAGGGTGGGGGCATCTTTTGACCTTCTCACATACTGTTTTTAGTTAAAGAGAAATATCTGGAATGGGGACTATGTCGATATTTTGAATTAATTGATGTGGATGGGGTTCAACTTCTGATGGAATCAGAAACCACAAACAGTGAAGACTTTGGTGGCTTTGGGGCAGAGGAGGATAGGTAGACTGTCGCTAAGGACATTGGACAGCTGGGGTTTGGCTTCATTTATTTCATGGTGGTTTGGTAGGAGAAGTATACTGCCTTGGCCTTTTCAGTCAATCTGTGAGGCATCTGTGGGATTTCAGGATATTTGGGGCAGGGAGATTTAGGGAGGCAGAGAAGGAGGGTTTCCTTTCTGGGCAAAGGGAAGACCTGGGAACACATTTCCCTATTAATGTGCATGTATTGGTTATTGGGTCCATCTGATATTCCTCCCTTTCACAGTTTTAAGGTTTCTCCATTGCGGTTGGTTCCTAGGAAGTTGGCAG
The DNA here is from genome assembly GCF_019279795.1 of Protopterus annectens. Lineage (NCBI taxonomy): Eukaryota > Metazoa > Chordata > Ceratodontiformes > Protopteridae > Protopterus > Protopterus annectens. The sequence goes on from NC_056737.1 coordinate 955,938,538, forward strand.
GAAATTTAATTTGATTCACCATTGATCTTATCCTGAGGAGAATTATGTGTATGATTTTATTTAAGGAGATGAAGCAAAGTCAGTCATGCATCTTTGGATGATGCAGTGCATATCTTTTTTGGAGTTTACAGACACATGGTTGGTGAAGGCAGATACTGAGTCCATTTTCCATGTATTATCAGTTTGAGAAGAAGAATGGCTGTTACTGGGCAGGGTAGTTGAGTTTAAGTTTTATTTTGACAAGGCTATGCTGATGGGATGATTGGGAGCCTGTGCTACTTTGGGAGGCTTAGCACTGCTCTCCATTAGATTTGACAACAGTGAGTGGGCTGCCGGAGGGGGGGGTACATTATCTGGATGACTTCTTACAAGTAGATGAAGGGTTTGCCGGAGCACTGGGAGGTATAAGGGTGTTTTTTGGGGATGTGTGAGGAATTGGGTGTTTTGTTGGCTAGGCTGAAGTTAGAAGGCTCACGCAAGGCATTGTTGTTTTGGGGATTGCTCGTGGATGCAGGCCATGGTTTGTTTTGTTTACCAGATGAGAAGGTAACACATTTGAAAGAAAAGATTCGGTGAGAAAATCCAAGGACAAGGTGTGGGTTAAGGATGTGGGCAGTTTGCTTGGTTTTTTCCTTTGTGGGTTCATGGCCTTTTTTGTTTAATGAGATAATCAAACATTATTGGATGAGGTAGTGCATGCTGATTTAGCATTGTTTTTTTTTTTTTTTTTTTTTTTTTTGGAGCACTGCAATGGCATGGCTTTTTGGCAGGCAGACTTGTTCAAGTGTATTTGTAATTGTGTCCAGATGTGGCAGGAAGTATTTTGATGGGGCCATATTTTGGGGAATGGTTTGTGGCTCATTGGCTAGCAGGATAGAAGGACTATTGGGTGAGAGATATTGACTATTTGGAGTTATTTCCAATTTGGCTGGCATAGAAGGTCTAGTAGGGGAAGTGTGGAAGAAAAGGGTTAATTTTTATTTGGACAATATGTTAGTGGTATGAGCCAGGTTGGGTAGGAAGGATCAGATGCTTGGTACAGGAATGCTAGGCAGTGTTTAAATGGAAGGCATTTGTTAGGGCACTGCACGATTTTGTTAAATTTATGTTTCAACTATCTGAAGAAGAAGGAGTTTGGAGGGAAGGATTGTGGTTGAGATATTTATTTCATGCTTGGAAACAAAGTAAGGCAGTTCAGTCAGTCAAGGTGAACTTGGTTGTGATTAGTATAGTTGCACAGGTGGCAGGGTTACGTGACTTTGGTAAATCTTGGACTGTGGTTCTTATGTTGAATGGTGGGGGTAGGATTGATAGTGGGAAGACTGGCAGATGGCCATAGATAAGACAGGTTTTAAAGGTTTTGTTGCAGGGTTAGGTGGTAAATGGAAATTCATTGGACTATAACTTTACTTGTGACGTTCTCTTTATGGATGTATTAAGGAGGTCTTAGGGTGTCAGAGTTGTTTTGGTTGCTAGTTTAGTGGGATGGTTTACAGTTTTTGCTTCTGTGCATACTTGGTTGTATAGATTTAAAATGGATCAGTTGTGGAAGGGCAAGGAGACAGTATTGGGAAAGGTCAGGAATGATTGGTTGTGTCTGGTGGGTTGGGCTAAGAGGTTGTTTTGGTTTCATGTTGGGAGTCCTCAGGAGTTTGATTGCCAGCAGGCAAGATGATGACACATAATCAGTTTGTATGTATGATGAGAAGAGCTTTTCACTGTTGGTTTTCAGGAGTGAGGTTTTTCACTCATTATTTGCGCATTGGAAGGGTATTTGATTTAATGATGGAAGGCAGATTAATTGCAGTCATTAAAAGGGTGGGTTGTTGGTCATCAAATATGTTTTTGTCTCATATTATATAATTGGGTATGGGGACTTGTTAAGTATTAAATTAATTTTCTTGGTCGTTCTTATGTCTATTGAGGTGGCAAAAGCAGGCTGCAGTTAGGCTGGGTTTCACACAGTTCAGTTGGCATTGCTTAGGGTGGTATTGGGCTCCTAAGAGCCCTGGTATTACATTTGGCAGGTAATGATCTAGGAATAATTTCAAAGCTACAGCTGGTAGATAGATAAGTGATGATCCATTTATTTTAAAGAGGGTATACCCAGGTATGTGCATTGTGTTCAGAGGTAGTACCACAGTTATTTTGGCTTTGCCAAGGGCTCATCGGTTTGTTAATTTTAGGCTAGTCTGGCAACTGGCTGCTTTGAGTATTTATATGATAGAGTATTGGAATGTCAATGACAGGGATCCAGTGTGGTTTGGAGAAGATGGAGTATACCCGAATGATTTTGGTGAGACCTCTTTAATGTACACTTAGGTTTGTTTTGGAGGGTATGCTGAAGGTTTTGGAGTGAATGTAGGGGAATGGCTTGTGTCAGGCTGGTTGGCAGAGAACAGGGACAGGTCTATCCCTTTTCTGTTCCTCCTCTGGAGTTGGATGTTTAATTCAATGAGTTGGGGAATGAAAGTGTGTGATGGGACACTGCTTGACAAGTAAAAGCAAGTGAGTTGAGGTGAGGCCACTGCTTATTTGGTTAGGGTGAGCAAGGTTATGCTACCCTAGTAAATGGTTATATGGATGTTCATGCTGTGATCAATAAATTAAACAATTGTTCAACAAAGTTATGTTTATGGAAGTTTAATAAAGGTTGTCAAAGGTCATTTGGTGTGTTGTGTTTATTGAAGTGGACCGGGATAAATGAGGCTTGGGAACAAACCAATTTGTCCAGGGACATCTTCGGGTGGGGTTTAGGTAGGAATAGTAATGGGAGTTAAGATGGTAGTGGAAGAAAGTGTGGTGGTGATGGAAGGGTTAAACTGGGAAAGTAGGAGGGTTGGGAGGAAATGAGGTAAGTGCAAGGAGGGGCTTAACTGGTTTTGTGTGAGTGTAACTGGGTAAGGGCTCAGACTGTGGTGTGAACTTCCTACCCTCCTTCCTCTTTTAGGAAATGGGAATTGTGTAGTTATTTTTATAGGTTTGGTGTTTAGGCAGAGAAGAGGGGCAGGTTTGCCCCTTTTCTGTTCACCTTCTGGTGCTGGATGTTTAATTCATTGACCTGGGGAATGACATTGAGTGATGGGACTCTGCTTGATAAGTAAAAATAAGCGAGTGGAGTTCAGGACGTTGATTGATAAGTAAAAGTAAGAGAGCGGAGGTGAGGACACTGCTTACTTGGGTAGGGTGAGCGAGGTTATGCTGCCCTCATAAATGGTTATATGGATGTTCATGCTGTGATCAATACATGAAAAGATTGTTCAATAAAGTCATGTTTATGGAAGTTTAATAATGGTTGTCAAATGTCATTTGGTGTGATGTGTTTATTGGAGGGGAACAGGAGAATCAGGTTTACTGCGGCATACACTCTAATCACTACTGATCATTTAGATGTGTCCCGATCGTGACATCAGGAAACAAAGACTTTTTTCTAATAATTCCGTTATCCTCTACTAGCAGCCAGCCTGCACTTGAAAAAAAATATCCCTTAGTTCTTTTGAATATGGAGAATTTATAATAATCTAGAGGATTAAAGGAACTTGATTAATCAGCCAAATAAATTATGTGAGAGGTTTAGTCAAGGTAGCTGTAGTAGACAGATGGTAGGGTGAGCAACAGACAGAGCACCTCTTTGGTCCTCTTCCAGCCCAGTCTGGACAATTGGATGGGTAACTGTAAATTTACCCCAGGGTTCTACCTGTGTCTCTCTTGGACAGGGGCAATAGGTGCTGCTCGTGGAAACAAGGGCAGAACTTGGCTAGGCTTACAAGGCCACTAGGGCCATTAGCTTACTAACTTCCTATGATCCTATGACCATTTGAGCTTTACCATGCCCTGGGGAGCAGTTGTTCACCTGTGGGATTTCTCAGAATAACGGTGACATTCAGTTCAACACACCAACTGGCAGTAAAAACTTCAATTTATGAATCATTATAAAAAACATTGGCTATTTCTGACAGCTGACAGTTTAATACCAGTGTTAGTAGTACATTATTTACTTATAGAAAATGCAAACAGATAGGGCAGCAGTTGGCTTTAAAGTCTACATATTTCAAGAATTAACACAAAGAAACTTATGTGAGAAACTAAGGGGTAGGTACCTTTGAGGCTATTTTCCTTTCTTTTTTTTCTTTTTGTCAGTATATGTGTTGTTCCATGAATATTTATAGGGCTTTAGTATTCTTTACCTGTAGTATAGAATGGATGGTATAACTTATGATATCTAATTATGATGTTTTTTATGGACCCTTTAAAACAAAGAATGCCCCTCCATTGAAGTGATTTGTGCTGTAATAGAGAATGCAGTTCATCAGTTAAACATAAATCACAACATTATTATTTATATTTATTGCTGTTTATAAAATACTTGGTAAAAAATGAACACAAGTGATAATCAGTGGTAATTTGATCAAAAAGAAAAATTTTGGATTGTTAATTAAGGTATTATAATTCCACCTATTTGATTATTTTTTTTTTACTTTTATTCTTGTTATAGATGACATAATCAGACATAATATGATATTATTTTATTAATTTTGATCTCCAAGCTCCTGCATTATACATCAAGTAGGTATATAGCAATTGAGTAATTTAGTTTATTTTAGAAAACATATTTGCAGTTGCTTGAATGATTTATTCTAAGTAGCTTCTTTATCGATTAGGAAGACTATAAAACAGGATAGGTTTGTAGGTGCTGACTACCTTTATTCATTGACTTTTTTCTTTAGAAATTTTGATTAGGTAATTATTTGGAAGTCAGGCAGTTAGTGCAGAGGAATAAGTCTCTGAGCTGTTAATGAAGTGTTTGCTGTTTTAATTTATCAGCACTGAAGAAGCTCCTGCATGGTGTGAAACCTGGTTGGCTCTTATGGAGGGCATATTTTACTTTTATTTAGGAGCTGTCATTTTTTGCTGTCTTTTGACCCAATTCCAAAAGACTCGCTCTCAGTGTAAATGACTTACTCTAGTGTAAGCCTGCTCTGATTCCAAAAGACTTGTTTTTGGTGTAAGTGGCTTATTCATGTGTAAGGCCTATCTATAAACAGGCTGATATTGTAAGTGACTTACTCTGAGTGCAAGTGATTTGGAATCTGGCCTTTTATGTTCAATAATAAACTGCATTATGTGTGTGTGTGTGTGTGTGTGTGTGTGTGTGTGTGTGTGTGTGTGTGTGTGTGTGTGTGCAACATATATATATATATATATATATATATATATATATACACACACACACACACACACACACACACACACACACACACACACACACACACACACACACACACACACACATATATTTGTAAAACAGTTTCAGATACATAGGCTATTTAGTTATTAATCTTTATGTACCCCCACTTATTTTTCTATTTTTATAATTCTACATGTATTATAAGTTGATATGAATTAAAAGAAAATTAGTAAAATAATGTGACTCTGTTGTCATATTTACTATCAAAATGGTTACAAATATAAGTTGTTTCATACCATATTAATTTATTTGGTTAATAGATCAATGAATCTAATATATTCCTGCATGGAAACGCAGGCATATACAGTATAGGCACTGTGCATCATTCCAGAACTGACATATCTGAGCCTAATATATTATTTGTGTGTAGTTCTATTGCTTGTATATAGGCACTGTTAGTCAAATACCTTCCTCTGTTTGATAGCATGTAAACCTCTATAACTACATTTGCCTGTTGGCCTGAACTGTCATAGAAAAGGGTCCATGGATTAGTTCACACACCAGATTTACAAAGTTTAAGTAATAAAAGAAAGAAGCAATGACATAATTCTACATGCTGTTGAATTTTGTGAAACATTGACTAACACATTTGGTAGCATCTGACCCAACTGCCTTGTTATATGAAGCCATTCATTAGTAGCTGCAAGGAGAATGTGTAACCCAGAGGAGCAAATATGTGCAAGGCCTTCCTGCTTGACCTTGTATGGAGTGATAAAATACATGTGGCTCCTTGTGTCACCTCTTCTCTTGTATTGTTCAGTGCAAGTTCTTCAGGTGCTGCACATTCTGTTGCACTTACATGTTCTCTTGACCTCTTACATTGTCTGAGTACCTCAATAGTGTAAGTACCAAACACCAACACACAGGATTAAGGGTATGAGCTGTTATTACACTGTTTCAGGTAGTCTAGGGTTTGAGTCCCTTACACTCTATTTGTTGGATTTTACGCTTGTGAGCAAGTCACTTAACAAGATATGGATTCCATGTGACTCTTGAAAAGGAAACCCTTTTGACCAGAGGGTTTACTGGTTAACAAATAAAATAAAATAGCATGACATAAAATAAAATCAAAAATATCTGAATGGCAAAGAATTGTTGTGGCTTTGAGAGCATCAATCTGTTGCACAATACAGGATTACATTTATGACTGAAATTTTTCCTGAACACTTCCCATAATGCTGTCTTCTAGTACTGTATTTACATCAGGATAGATATCTGGCAGCATAGTTATAACTAAAGCTATAAATTCTAACTGTCCCAACTGAACAGAACATTTAATGAGGTTGACAGTCTATAGTGTAGACAGGAATACCTCCTATTCCATCCATGTAAATGACTGTGATGTTTATTATGCAGGGCTACTCTTTCATCCTCCATGCAGCTACAAATATACTTATTATCCAAGGCCACAGATTCCGGCTTTTTCTATATTTATATCACTTATTGACCCAGGGAACCTGATCTCCTTCCAGTAAATTAAAATGCATTACCTCTTACCTCATGCCTTTTATAACTCCATTAGCAGCAATCTAAATTGCTGTGATATATTATTCTAACACATGGTATTGAAAAGCCTATGAACAATTGCATAGCCCATAGTCATGCTGAACTAAATGCAAAAATAAATTCCTATTTGCTTAGTAAGTAGTCAGTTGTTATAGGAGGTACACAACAGCACTTTTGTCTAATATTGTTTTATGTGAGTGCAGCTATAGTTTTAAAATGTGAAACAGTTGAATCAAAAACAATTAGGCAAAGTACTAACATTTTGCTTTTTACCAGTATTTATTTATCTATCTATCTATTATATATATATATATATATATATATATATATATATATATATATATATATATATATATATATATGGTTTCACTTCATAAACACGAATTGCTGAAATATCAAATTTCAGAAATTTGTGTCCGTGAAGTTCAAACTTCAAAATAACGAAAGTGCATAAGCGCGAATAGGAATATGTCGAATTCACGCTTATGCATGTATGTTATATTGTGGAAGTGTTTGGCTGGGATGGTGTCTACAGTTTAAGGTGAGTGAGTGTGCGTGAGTGTTTTTCTAACTTGTACAAATGGGTTAGGGTAGGATGGTGGAGGTATAATTGTGTGTGTTGGCTGTGTGTGATTATTTTTTTCCTTACTGTTTGTGCAAAGTTGGAGTTAGTATATATAAGTGTGGGGGTGTGGGGGGTGCAGGGGGGCTTGCCCCTCTGCATTTGTGTAGTGTAGGTGTGTGTCTGTGTGGTGCTTTGTTGTATTTAATTGTTTTGTGGTGTGGGAGTTATGGTTTGTATGTTGTGTGCTGTATTGTGTATGTTCAATGCTTTGCTTTCGTGATTGTGAAGTGTCGGTGTTGTGATGGTTTCAGCTTTATACTGTCGAAATGCTGAAATTCGATATTTCAGCATGTCGGTAATATGAAGTGAAAAAAAAAAAAATATATATATATATATATATATATATAGATATATATATAGATATATAAATCTGTTATATATACTGTAGATCAGAGTGTGTAATATACCTTTAAGGAGCTTTCCAGTGAGTCAGCACATGCATATAAGTACTGAGCACACGCAAACAAGAGTGCCATTGGAGTTAGCAGCCAGAGTGAGAGCATGCAAGTATGTAGTCAGTCAGTTAGTTAGTTCATTTAGGTTTAATATTCCTGCTATCCAATCTGATGTATTTGTATACAATAAACTACTTAAATGAACACCCAAGCTTCAACATGTTCTTAATGGACATAAGAAGAGCAACATGGTGTCAGAAGTGGGATCCAGAGTTACAGCCATGAGTCAGCCAGTTAAAGCTGGAGGACTATATAGCTTACTGCTCAAACAACTTGCAAAACATATCAGAAACAAATTCCAGTTACTAAAACTTGCTTAAACGATTTCTTTTGCTATAAATACAAAATGAAGCACTCAGAATGCTCAAAATGACTTTCTTATTAAACAAAATGTCTGAAACTGTGACATATTGATAAAAATATTCAAAATATTTACAAAAATGTTTGAAACAATATCCAAAGTGCATAAAATGTATAGAAAAGGGGAAATTACCATATTTGTTTGCTATGTGCTACTTTTTCATATTAACTAAATCTATTCAAAGTAACGAAAGTGTGCAAAGTGTTTGCAAGTGTGTTTAGTATTACAGTTCAGTTATTTTGCAAAGTACAGTCATTTCAAAGAATATTTTGCAAAATACAGTTATTCCAATTCATATTTTGCAGAGTACAATATTTTAAAGAGGTTATTTATATCATTTATTGTTTATTTTACATTTGTTGATAGGGATAGTCCGACTGGATATATGTCCATTTTCAGTGGTGCCTGGGGAGATAAGTTCCATACAGATGAACACAAGACAGAAAAGAACAAGATAGTACAAGTTACAATGCAAAAGACTGATACAAATTTACATATTACACATTATTAATCTCAAAACAAATCAAGATGTAAACTTTTCAAATATATATATATATATATATATATATATATATATATATATAATTCCCTTCCTAGTTCCAGTTTCAGCACTAAACAAACCCTATAAATTTATATATCAAATATTGGATCTTTGCAATTTTTCATACATGGAGAGGAACTAGTCTTTACTTATTCAGACAACTGGTTCAGATTTATTTGGCTAGACACTAATGAGAAAGGCCAGGGAGACATCTAAGGGTACATAGTAGAAGGGGGTAAAAATTAATCAGGGGTGGAGCAAGGGCATAGCCAATTATTTTTGAAGTATTGAGTAAGATTTTTTAATAGGGCTAAAGAGGGTTCTGAGGTTAGTTCTGCAGGAAGAGAATTCCATGTTTTACCAACAGAGTTGGTAAACAGAGCTTCCCCAGCTGAGTTGATAGATTTAAGAGTGAGAGCTAACATTTTGTTGGAGGATCTGAGAGTTTTGAGGTTCTTGTAGGGGATGATGAGACTTTTAAGATGAGGTGTGTGTTTTGGCTGGTAGAGGATCTTGTGGGCAATAACTAGTTGGTTGACCAGGAGTAGATTAGTAGTTCAAGGCATCCTAGTAGTTTTAGGCTAAGGCAATAGTGTGTTCTGTGGGCAGAGGCAGTGACAAATCTGGCACTATGATTATAGCATACTGTGTACTTGTTCAGGTCAGTTTTACTCAAAATTGTGAATAGGGAAGAGGAATAGAGAAGTGTAGAGAGTAGATGTGTGCAAGCAAGAGTAGTTCTGGTTAGGGGAGTTAAGAAGGGTTTGATCTTGTATAGAGCGCCCAGTTTTTTATTAACTCTTTTAATTGTATGGTTGATATGCAAGTCAAACCTAATGTTATTGTCAACTATTACACATAGGAGCTTAGTAGAGGGATCTGGTGAGATAATAGTGCCATCCCTTTAATAGAGAAGGTTAGAGTGGTTTAAATATTTTTACAAGTACCTGGTGTGTGTGCATGTTCATGCATAATTACAAGGACCAATTTTGCATTGTATTTTACTATAATATGTGGGCATGGCAGAAGGCTTTCACAGACCCACACCACTTGTGTTTAATAATAATACGGCAGAAAATTTCAGAGTGTTTGAGCAGGAATATAATATTTTCATACAGGCTGTTTTTCTGACAAAGATGCATGTACAAAAGCATTCATTCTGCTTAATTTATCTGGTTCAGAGGCCATCAAAAGACAGCATTCATTTGTGTAGGCACCTGCTGTGTTTGCAGGGGAGGTGGAAGACCACCATATTGTGGTACCGGCTGAAACAAGGGAAAACACAGAGCACTTAAAACATAAATTTAGAGAAATGTGTAACCCCTAAATGAATATTACAGTGGAAAGGCACTTATTTTATACAAGGGATCAAAAGCCTGGTGAAACTTTTGAAGCATATATAACTGACTTGAGAAAGAAGGTTAAAACATGCAGATCTGGTGATTTGAGAGATGAGTTGATTAAATACAGGTTTGTATGTGGTATTAATAATGGCACAGTGAGGAAGATTTTGCTTTGAAATAGTGACTTAACATTGAATAAAGCCATTGAGATTTGTCAGATATATGAGCTTACAGAAAAGCATACAAGTATGCTTACAAATGAGAATAGCTCTAGAAGGTACAGTGACAAAGCTCATGTTGATAGTATGCAGCTCGTGGTTAAAAAAAAAACAGGTCCAAGCACATGGCAGCTACTGCAGGTCCTGTAACAGTCTCTGGGAAGCCCTGAGTCTTTCCAGAAAATTCCCGGTCATGCTCAGTGACACACAAGGGTGAGTCATCAAAGTCAAAGCATGTGCCCCCACTTAGATTTCTACTCATCTGTCAGAATTGTGATGGAAATTATGAACCCAAAAGAGAAAAGTGCTTAGCTTTTGGTTAGCAGTGTAATTTTTGCAATAAGTGGAATCATTTCAAAAGATTTTGTAAATCAAATAAGAATAATTTCAAAATATTTTGTAAATCAAATAAGGCACATTCTGTTATTAAAGGAGGGCTCACCAAGAAGCAAGTTGATCAATTAGAAAGCTGTGACCCTACTTTTTATGTTGATGGTGTGTCTGTGCTTGGTGAAACAGTCAATGCAGTAGATTTGTGAGCAAAGAACAAGATCTTTTATACTGTTTGGATTAATGGGCGTCCTGTAGAGCTCAAAGCAGACACTGGCTCAAAGTGCAATGTTATGTCAGCAGAAGTGTTTGCTAGAGTAAAAGTTGCAGAACAACTTGATTTGACAAAGTGTGCAATGCTTGTTGCTTATGGTGGTGAAAAGATTCAAACCAAAGGCTCAGTAGTGCTTTCATGTTACTTTGCGGGGAACAGCTATGACTTCCTATTTTGATGTAGTCAAGAGGCCTCAGAGACAGTTTGAAAATGGGACTGCTTTCACTTAATAAAGAAGTTTACCATGTAAGCCTGCATTACAACAGCTCAAATTTCACCCAGACTATTTTTTTCTGAGTATGTTGACATTTCTGCAGACAAATTAGGCAAACTACCAGTTGTGTACTCCATGAAGTTAGACCCAGATGTCAGCCACTTATCAGACCAGCTCAGAAAGTTCCAGTAGCTATACAGAGCAAAGTCAAAGCTGAGCTAGACAGAATGATGCAGCTAGGAGTGCTAGGAGAAATTTGTCCAGTAGAAGAACATACTGTATGGGTCTCCTCCATGGTGGTAGCTCATAAAAATCTCAGATGATATTAGAATATGTATTGATCCAAGAGATCTGAACAAAGCAGCAAAAAGACCTCATCATCCAATGCACATAGTCAAAGAAGTTGCTGCCCTCATGCCAAATGCCACTGTTTTTTTCTGTCTTAGATACAAAGAGTTCATTTTGGCAAATTTTGCTTGACTGAAAATCTTCATTGTTAACCACATTTGGTACACAATTTGGAAGATACAAATTTCTGAGAATGCCATTTGGGATAAATTCAGCCAGTGAAGTCTTTCAGCATGTGAAGGAGCAAATTTTTTCTGGCTCTCCCTGTGCTATTATAGTAGAGAATATTCTAGTAGGAGGCAATGGTGAAGTCAAACATGACAGGAACCTCAAGAAAGTTCTGAAAAGAACGCATGAAGTGAATCTTAAGTTGAATCCTCAGAAGTGTAAATTCAGGCTATGGGAAGTTACTTATGTTGGTCACTTGTTTACCAGTTCGGGTTTATGACCAGATCATTCCAAGCAAACAGCAATTCTTGAGATGCCAGCTCCAAACAATGTCCAAGCCCTACAACATTTTCTTGGCATGGTCATCTATCTAGGCAAGTTCATTCCAGATTAAGCCAACTTTCAACACCATTATGACAGCTAAAGGTGCTTAGTGTGACATCTGGACAGTGAAAGGAGGACAAGGGGACTTGGTGGTGCAATGAGGAAGTACAGGAGAGTATACAGAGGAAGAGGATGGTGAAGAAGAAGTGGGATTGTCAGAGAGATGAAGTAAGTAGACAGGAGTATAAGGAGATGAGGAGCTTGGCAAAGAGAGAGAGGTGGCGAAGTCTAAGGATAAGGCATATGGAGAGTTGTATGAAAGATTGGACACTAAAGAGGGAGAAAAAGACCTGTACAGATTGGCTAGACAGAGGGACCTAGCTGGGAAAGATGTGCAGCAGGTAAGGGTGATAAAGGATAATGAGGGAAATGTACTCACAAGCGAGGAGAGTGTGTTGAGCAGATGGAAAGAATACTTTGAGGGGCTGATGAATGAAGAGAATGAGAGAGAGAGAAGGTTGAATGATGTGGGGATAGTGAATCAGGAAATGAAACAGATTAGCATGGAGGAAGTACGGACAGCTATGAAGAGGATGAAGAATGGAAAGGCTGTTGGTCCAGATGACATACCAGTGGAAGCATGGAGGTGCTTAGGAGAAATAGCAGTGGAGGTTTTAACCAGATTGTTTAATGAAATCTTGGAAAGTCAGAGGATGCCTGAGGAGTGGAGAAAAGGTGTTTTGGTACCGATTTTTAATAATATGGATGATGTGCAGAGCTGTAGTAACTACAAAGGGATAAAATTGATCAGTCACAGCTTGAAGTTATGGGAAAGATTTGTGGAAGCTAGGTTAAGAAGGGAGGTGATGATTAGTAATCAGCAGTATGGTTTCATGCCAGGAAGGAGCACTACAGATGTGATGTTTGCTCTGAGAGTATTTCTGGAGAAATATAGAGAAGGTCAGAAGGAGTTGCATTGTGTCTTTATGGACTTGGAGAAAGCATATGATAGGGTGCCTAAACAGGAGTTGTGGTATTGTATGAAGAAGTCAGGAGAGGCAGAGAACTATATAAGAGTGGTACAGGATATGTACGAGGGTTGTGTGACAGTGGTGAAGTTTGCAGTGGGAGTGACAGATGCGTTTAAGGTGGAGGTGGGATTACATCAAGGATCAGCTCTGAGCCCTTTTTTATTTGCAATGGTGATGGACACGTTGCAGACGAGATCAGACAGGAGGCCGCATGGACTATGATGTTTGCAGATGACATTGTGATCTGTAGTGAGAGTAGGGACCAGGTTGAGGAGACCCTGGAGAGGTGGAGATATGCTCTAGAAAGGAGAGGAATGAAGGTCAACAGGACTAAGACAGAATATGTGTGTGTGAATGAGAGGGAGAATAGAGGAATGGTGAGGATGCAGGGTGTAGAGTTGGCGAAGGTTGATGAGTTTAAGTACTTGGGATCAACAGTTCAGGGTAATGGTGAGTGTGGAAGAGAGGTGGAGAAGAGAGTACAGGCAGGGTGGAATGGGTGGAGAAGAGTGTCAGGAGTGATTTGTGACAGACGGGTACCAGTAAGAGTGAAAGGGAAGGTCTACAAGAGGGTAGTGAGACCAGCTATGTTGCATGCATTGGAGGCAGTGGCATTGACAAAAAGGCAGGAGTCAGAGCTGGAAGTGGCAGAGTTAAAGATGTTAAGAGTTATACTGGGTGTGACAAGGATGGACAGGATTAGGAATCTGTATATTAGAGGGTCAGCTCAGGTTGGACAGTTTGGAGACAAAGTCAGAGAATCAAGATTGCGCTGGTTTGGACATGTGCTGAGGAGGAATGCTGGGTATATTGGGAAAAAGATGCTAAGGATGGAGCTGCCAGGTAAGAGGAAAAGAGGAAGACCTAAGATAAGGTTTATGGATGTGGTGAGAGAGGACATGCAGGTGGTTGGTGTGACAGAGCAATATGCTGAGGACAGGAAGAAATGGAAACAGATGACCTGCTGTGGCAGCCCCTAACAGGAACAACTGAAAGAGAAGAAGATGACAGCTGACACATAAAGATGTAATCTGGTCATGGTCAGAGCACCACCAAAGAGTATTTGATGCCTGAAACAGAAAATTGCTAACCCACCAACTCTCAGGTACTATGATGTTCACAAACCAGTTACTCTTTCCTGTGATGCTTCTTAATCTGGTCTAGGTGCAGTGATTCTTCAAGAGCATAGACGAGTAGCCTATGCCCAGATTGAGAAAGAGCTTTTGTCAATTGTGTTTACATTTTGAAGTTTCATGATTATATTTATGGTCGACCTATCCAGATCAAAACTGACCACCAGCCTCTAGTCACTATTCTGAGAAAGCCTATGTATACAGCTCCAGCTAGAATGCAACACATGATGCTCAAATTGCAAAAGTACAATTTCAGTCTTGTTTATACAAAGGCAAACTTCTTTTTCTTGATGATATCTTATCCAGATCACCCAGAAAAGCAGAGAACAGCATGACAATGAGCAACTTGATTTTGAAGTTATGGAAGTGAGAAATTTTCTTCTACATGTCTCAATGAGCTCAGAACTCACAAAGCTTCATATCCAATTCTCCAGAAGCTAAACCTCTTTATCAGTTGAGGATGGCATTCCAAGCAATTTTGTCAAACAATGGCATCATCATGAAAGGTCCTAAGGTAATTGTTCTGCAGACCTTGCAACAAGAGTATATTAAGATCTTGCATCCTGGCCACCCAGAAACCGATTCTACCAAAAGAAAGGTGAGAGGTCTAGTATTTTGGCCTTCTGTGTTGAGATATTGAGAAAGTACTTTCATCTTGTTCAGTATGTACTAGTGCAAAGCTGCATCAACAGAAGGAACCACTTCAATTAAGCCAGATTCTTGAACAACCTTGTTCAACAGTAGCTACAGATATATTTGAGTGGAATGGTCAACATTACTTGATGTTAGTAGACCCTTATTCAAATTGGTTCGAGATTGACCTACTTCTCAACCTAACTTCCAGTACTGTCATTACTAAATTGAAGTGACATTTTTCTGTCCATGGTAGTCCACACAAAGTTATTTCTGACAATGGTGCACAGTTTACACATCACCATTTCAAGAAATGTGCAGTAGGACTTTGTTCATATTTCGAGTAGTCCTGAATACTTTCAAACAGCTTGTCTAAACATGCAGTTCAAGTGCAAAACAGCTGTTAAGGAAATCTAGACTTGACAGTACCAAATGTGTTTCTCAGCTTGTTAAATCTCAGAAATATTCCTCATGATAAACATCTTGGTTCACCTGCCCATAGACTTTTGTCG
>NC_056737.1:955956301-955971301 GCF_019279795.1 Protopterus annectens
TATATATATATATATATGGGTCTAATTTCACCCATTGAAATTACATTTCAATGACACATAATAACGCGAGCTGTGTTTCGCGAAAGTGCACTTTTACCAAAATGCACTTTCACGAAAAACAACTTAACCAAAAAAAAATAAAAAATAAACACTCCATATGTGAATCAGCATGAATCTCCATGCAAATAAAAAAATCTCCCCAAAGAAATCCAGCACGGAGGTGATAAATATTAAATAGCAATGGCACAAGGACAAGCATGAAAATTCTAACTGATTTATTGTCCATATTATATCCAAACCAAGTTTTACTGTAAACTGTTGCTTTTTCAGTGGGAAAGAACTATCTAAATAAAAAACAAAATAATGCATTTCTTATCTGTCCTGGGTATAATCATATGATAAAAATATATCAGCAACATTTCTCTTTTAGTAGACTAATTAAATCAATCTTCAGAATTACATCAGTCTGGAAATGTACTTAGCCCATATACATTTCTTTATAAATAATGACTACCCATTTTACTATAATGTTATAGGAACTCCAGCTCCTTCATCTGCCATGGTGATTACCATAGACCAATAAACAAGCTGCTCCTTCATCTCCATGGTGATTACCATAGACCAATAAACAAGCTGCTCCTTCATCTCCATGGTGATTACCATAGATTAATAATCAAGCTGCTCCTTCATCTCCATGGTGATTACCATAGACCAATAAACAAGCTGTGTAAGGCTTACTTTTCATGTTCTGTGAGGCTTTTTGTAGACCCTATTGCACGTTGCCCCTCAAAATGTTTGTCCCTCACGATCACAGATTCAAGCAACAAAAAAATTTGTCCAACTGGCAGAGAGGTACAGGTTGCATAAACACCTGAAGCAGCATCTTTTTCAGAATTTATGGAAAAGGGGCAAGGAGAAATCCTCTGGGAAGGAGGGAGGGATTGCCAATGGCAAGAATAAATCTGCTGAATTACAGTCCAAACCTATCTATCTGTAACGATCTCATGCTACAAAAGAAGATGAAGCCGTAAAGAGATGGAGAGGTTACAAGGGCGGGAAGGGTTGTAGGACCAAGTGGGCCAATAGTTATACCAATTGAGGGGACTGTCCTTGATTTGTTTGAGGCTTTTCCTTTTTTTTTTTGGATCCTCGTTGCCATTGCTTTTTAAATCCTGTTTTCTGGCCCCTTGTTAATTAACTGGTGTATTGAAATGTGGAGCTGAAGTGCAGAAGACATTTGTCTTTCCTTTGAATGGGAGGGATGAAATCTCTGAGTTACTCCTTGTATTCGTTTTCCTTTTTCATGACTCTATATTAACACCTCGGCTGCAGAAGTGCCAAGCAGAAACTCTTTATCTAAGGAGGAATTTAAAATTCTTTTTCTAGCAACTTCAGAAGGATTTTGAGAGCAAAGCCAAGCCAGTCTTCTCAATACTGACCCAGAAGGAGCAGCTCTTGAGGAGGCATCATCAGCTTCATTAACTTCACTTTAAAGTATTTAGTAACTTGAGAAGCAGATGGGTAATCGTAAATTCACCCAGGGGGTTCCACCTTTGTCTCTCTTGGACAGGGGCAATAGGTACTGATCATGCAAACAAGGGCAGAACTTGGCTAGGCTTATAAGGGCCCTATGGCCATTAGCTTACTAACTTCCTATGATCCTGAGATCCTATGAGCTTTGCCATGCCTGGGGAAATAGTTGTTCACCTGCAAAATTTCTCATAATAATGGTGATATTCAGTTCAATATGCCAATTACATTAAAATCTTCAAAGTAAGAATCATTATAAAAAACATTGGCTATTTCTGATAGCTGTCATTTTACTACCAGTACTTTATTTATTTCGCACATGAACTTCAAAATTTAAAATCCTGAAAGTCAAAGTACTAGAAGAAGACATTTTCTTCCCCATCTCATCCAGTGCTTTCCTATCCTTGTATGAGGGAATGGGGTTTGCAGCAGTACACTGTTTAGTAGAAGCAGTTTTGGATATTGAAATTACAACTGGGTATGCTTTTGGATTTGAAAAGAAATGCTTATGAAATTTGAGGTACTCTATATAACCTCCCAGAGTTCCTAGGAGGAGGAAGTTGACTATCAGGTAAGCTAGAAGCCTCATGAAAGACATCCTCTAAAGCAGGCAACACTTGAGGAATGACTGCAGAATTTGGCATTTCTAACTATAACAAATCATTTTCTATAGTATAGGAATTTCATTTGTCTCTTACTGAAAAGCCTTTTTTATCTTAAAAAAAAGTTTTGAGAAGGATAAACTTTATGAGGACAATCTGAAACCATACTTTCCTAAGCATCAGACTATTCAGATTGTGAAGAAATTCTTCAGGTACAACCTTCCCCTGTAATGCCTGCTTTTCTAACAGAAAGTCCATGTCAGAAAGAGAGGAATTGTTTTCCATTTACTTTTGAGGAAAAAGAAGGCAGGAAAAAAGCACAGATAAGTACCTTAGCAAATCTCAGTAAATCATCACTGTCCATTGAAATAGTAATAGGGGTTTGGAAGGTTTTCTCACTATGTTCCCCTTTCTGAGCAACTCTCTGGTGAAGGATCAGCTCTCAGCAGACAGACTATTCTCAGAAGCAGGTTCACTGTCTTAAGTGATGAAGCTTCATGTGCCTCTTCCACTGAGGCTGAAAAAAGTCCCTTGCCCACCAAAGGTTATCACCCTCCGGTCTTTGATGGCTGTATATGGTACACCATGAGAACCTGGGAAAGGATGTATGAAACAACAGGCACCCACAGTAGAGGTACCCACCAGTGGCAGATGCACAACGGAAGCTGGCCTGATACCCAAACTCCCTGACAATCTTCTCCTTATTTTATGCGTACTGAGGAAGATACACCTGAGGATTCCAGGGATTGATCCATTGGTAAGCTGAGAAAGAGGCCCTAAAAACAGATAAAGGTGCTTGGATGACTTGATGTAGAGAACAAGTGGTTCTGAGGTAAGTAAATCACTGGCAGCCCCCATAGGTACAAAAGTATTGGAACATTTTCCCCAACAGGGAACATATCTGCCCACCTTTGAAGGATTACTAGCCTACTGACAGTGCCACATGGCCCACGGAAGGAGCACCTATGGCAGAAAAAAATTGCTAAGGCTATTTTCACTCCAGCTGTCTTTATATGCATCTCCAGTTCTGATTCTGACAGTTGAAATGCATGGAAGGTGCCCTTTAATTTTTCAAGCTGGCTGGTCACAGGAAGCGGTACTCATAATGCTTAGGCTACTGCAACAGTGATCTTAGCATTGAACATCATTAATTACTAAATTGTGGCAATCTTGATTTATGTGTGAACAGACATTGCATTCAGAAATGCATAATATCACCCTTTTATGTTTAATTCCCCCTTTTCCTCCATTTTCATGATTTATTAAAGAGGTGAAGTCATTAATAAGATTAAGTAGGTTGCTAAATGTATCACTTACAAAGTTTAGGCCCTGACTTAATTAAACTATTTGTTATAAATAATCTCCTTCAGTGTTCATATTGCACAAAGTAGAGGAC
This sequence comes from Protopterus annectens, assembly GCF_019279795.1. NCBI lineage: Eukaryota > Metazoa > Chordata > Ceratodontiformes > Protopteridae > Protopterus > Protopterus annectens. Next base: position 955,959,830 of record NC_056737.1, read on the forward strand.
ATACTAGTGTGCAAAATACATTTGTTTACATTGTGCCTCATTTACATTTAACATCATGTGCATTATTATTGCTAGTGTTATTACTTAAATTAAAATGTACACTAAGTTTCTTGCACTATGCATAAAGATTATCCTTACCATAATCATTCAAATCCCTTTGGTATTTGGTATGCTTTATACTTTTAATATCTGAATCAAATTTAGTGATAAAAGTCTTATACTGAATAAATAGAATCTCAAATTAATTGTTACTTACAAAATGTGGGACACTGACCTGCAGTTCCATAACCACTGCTTTATTTGCATCATAAATACATTCATAATACTGTAGCAAGACTTTAACAAATGACACAGATGCAATGTGCTGGTTCTTTTACCACTGACCCATTAGTACTTTGTCATCTTCTCCTACCACAGGCTGGAAAGTGACCCAAAGTGGCTGTTTCACAGCTCGGGAACACAGTTTGATAAGCTGTTTTGATGCCGAATGTACTCACTATGTATTGTACACAAGTTAGCAACATTTATGTACCATGTATTATAGTAGTAAAAACTTGTAACAGGAGAATGTAGAGTGAATTACCTGTACGGGCACTGTTAAAAGCAAGGTGTCTCATAAACCAAACCATATGAAAATAATTTGCATTGGTTTGAGCACATTGCTAGCAGAGGTCAAGTCCTCTCCTTCTCCTTATCCCAGCTTTCCATTGGTGAACTCTACAGTTAAACAACTTAAATAATTTAAATCTAGAAATGTCAGGGATGTGAAGTATAGAAAAAGTTAGGACACAGTGCCACCATTTATCCTCTGAAACATAATCATTTATCATCTTTCCGATGCAAACCTAAGTTTGTCAGTTTGAGCTGTGAAATCCTCTACCACAAGTTTGTAAGCCAATTTTTTTTTTTTACTATACCCATTACTAGATCAAGACCATGGCTTACTAAATGATTCTATGTTAGATTTCTCAGCTGGTCCAATACTTTTGGCAGACATAATAACATAATGCAACTGTAACTCCCACCACTACTGAGATGTTTTTCAACTGTCCAAATGACATTAATGTATTTGTAATGACATCTACCCCACATTCCCTTCTAATTTCCACCATAAGAGGTTTTTCCTTTATCCCTGGGTCTCCTAAATGAGCTTTACATACTGGCTATATCATAATGTCAGAAAGATGGGAACCTTAAGCAGCCTTCCTCTTTCAGAACAAACAAATTTTACCTACTAATTCAGGGAATATTCCCTACAAAGACTCCCACTTCTGCCTGTATTTTCAATAACAGTTCATTAAAGTAGCAAGCAGGATATGATGAAGGATGAATAAAACTTTGGGGAGAATTATAATTTTAACAACTTGATGTCTGTCAAAAAGGGAGGAAGAATTTTACTCCATGAAGAAGCATCACCTCTACCACATTTGAGCACCAAAATAATGCTTTGTTCACCAAGGGTGTCTATATTTATGGATTGTCTAATCCCAAGGTATGTGACTTCCTTAACTACCTTCAACAGATTGTTACTTTTTTTTTCTATTTCTCATATCCACTAATTGAAAGAATAGAATCAATGCTTTAGCTATTTTAATCCTTAACTCTGACACTTCTCCAAATTCATCAAATGCCAATAGCAAACAGCTAAGAAAGACCTACCAGGATTGACCAACTAAACCATACAGTCATTCAGAAAACATTACACCAGATAAATTGCTCCCTCCTTCCAGAAATCTATATACCTCTTCCTTGATGATCATCCTTAAAAATCTTTGTGCCACCAAAGGCACTAGCACAAACAGCAAAGGCAACAAAGGACAGCTCCTCAGCACCAAACACAGAGAGTTTACATTTTTTTTTTGAGTTAACATATTTCCATAAAAATGAATAATAATGAATGCTCAGCTGGTGATAATTCTCTGCTACCAAGTGTAAACAACAAGACATCCACAGCCCCCCACAGTGGAATGGCCTTATTAAGTTGTTGTTACTTTGTGTTTGTTTACCTGTGTGATAGGTTAGGAAGTTTTAAGTATGTTTGCATATGCTCTTTAAACAACTTCTTCCCAGTTCAGTCGAGCACAGCTCTCCCTGTCAGCCTCCCTCATGATCAATACGCATCTTTTTATTCCAGCAAAGGTGCTTAATGCAGTAACAGTCAATTGCTCTGTGAATTTGAAATGGCAAAAATGAAGTGTGACCATTCTGAAAACTATATTAAAATACAATCATTATTTCTAAATGAGTATCTCAACTTCTAAGCATTAAAGCAAGCACTCAGGTCAGAAAGAGGGACTCTTTCTGATCTTTCAGAAAAAGAAAATGTCTCTATATAGTAGGCGATATATAGTTAGTAATAGATAGTATGGGCTTTGTTCAGTTAGCTAAGACAAGTCACGTGCCTCTCATTTTACCTCAGAATCTGCACACTATTGTCATCATTAAGACAACTCACAGTTAGGTTACTTGTGCTAAGCCTATACCTGCATGCTATAAGTAACCATGGCCACGTTTTCATTATAGGTCAGTGAATGGCTGTGTACAAGTCTTAAGGATGAGAGCAGTCATAGAGTTTGATTACCACTGCATGACATCATCAATGTCTCCTGCTCTAGCACGTGGTACCTTAAGATCACATATTAGAATGTACATAGTGGAAAAGTATTCTCACAGGACCATTAACCAATTCAGACAAAATGTGTACCCATATTCTGATAAGTGAGGGTATTATCCAAAGTTGTGTAACCATCATGTCAGCTTGATTTCATATCAAAATTATGCATGCATTGTACCTAATCATAATGGATTAAAAGTGCTTTTGGTAGTAAATGCTGTCTTCGGACACATTAACCTCAGTATCAGTATGTCATTGTCACCTTTTCCTTTTATTTGATATGTGGTTAGGTCTTTTCACCTGGTGGTTGAAATTTAATCTCTTGGGCTTGCCTTACAACTCACCTTTCCCATTTATTCACTTTGCAACAATTTGTGTTTTGCACCTTACTAGTATATGAAGAAAGTGTATTGTTATACACACAGCAGTAATGTTGTTTATGGCTTATGCCTCATCTCTAACATGTTCATCCTCTTGTCATAGCATGCATACTGTCAGAGGAAAACAGAGTAAGTTGGTCTTAACTGCCCATAACATGATGATATCACTTTGTATATCTGACCATTGAAAAGCACATTGATAATAAAATAAACTTTTACTTTGCTATAGACACCATTCAAGAATGTATTTTGAGGAGTGCTTACAATAGTCAGTTCTACCATAGGCTCAAAAAAATCATCATTAGTAAGTTGTCATTCAGTGCCCAAGTATGATCTATAGTTACAAAGGCATCAGTGTTTTATCTGATGTTTGCCTATATAGCAAAAGGTGAATTTTATGCATTCTGAAGTTATCATTCAGTTTTAATTGACCTTCAAAGACAATCCAAAAGATTGCAGACTTGGCTTTTTTTTTATTTGTGTACCTAGCTATATTCAATCATCTCAGTTTTCATCTCCAATACCTCTTTATATTTGCCTGGCTTTTAAACTGTAAATGTATTCTCTTAAGTTCTAATTGAAAAGTTATATTTTGCTTAGGTAATAAAATGGCCACACTTAAGTCCGTATCGGACAGGCTCATAAGTGGAAACTTGACTGCCATTTTGTAAGGCACAAGTGAAACAAATTCACAACTTAGGTTGCTTTTCAAACTTGTCAGAGAAAACCTTTTATTTGTATTAATGTAGTTAATGTATAAACTGTCTTAAATGTAATCTGATTCCCATTGCTAGTACCAAGAAGTAATAGCCAAGACACAGAGTAACATATAGCATTGTGCGCTTTACTTTATTACACGCATTTCACTTTTATTTTTACAGTCTGAGCTAATGTGCATGAACAGAAAGTGTCATAAAGCATAACATTGCAACAAACTGAACTTTTATAGCATGTCACAACATATGAGACCTAATAGACATAAATACCTGTTTCATGGTGAGCTATAGTCTAAAGCTTCTTTTCATACATGGACATTTTTTCTTAAATGAGTATGTTTAAAAGATTTTAATCTAATGGCATTCATTACAAGACATTACTTCATATAATCATTCTTCCCAAGATACAATTTTTGAATTTTTTTCATGTTACTACTGAATCGGTGCTTTGCATATTTTGTTTTCCATATTGTCTGGAGTACACTTTGCACTTCACGTGAAATTCAAGTAATAAAGAGAGGAATGCAAGTTGCAAGCTTCAATTTCTCAAAAGCAGTTCCGAGCTGTCTGTGGCATGGCTGAATGCCAAGTAATGATCTGTTAGCCTGCATAGCACAGTATTAGGCAGATACTAATTTCACACACAGAGCTGATCTGTCAGAAATTCTCTTGGAGTGGTTTATATTATGTCTCTGCTGCCAAATTATATTTAACAGCTAATTTAAAAAACTAAATTTACCCTAATGTGAAACCTTGCTAAAAAGGCAGAGCAATGGAGCATTACATTGTATACGAAGCTTTTTTCTCCTTTTTTTAACATTATGCTGAAATTTTTATAATATTTTCTGATAACCCAATACTTAATAAATATCTTATTTGTCTCTTTAGACCAGAATTAACATTGATTATATTATTTAGACATTGTGATGGGTTTTCCATTATATTGTCATAATTAATGCAAATCAGGTTGTGCAATAGCTGTTTTATAGATTCTCAATGACACTGTATAGATGTCTAATGATTAATTGACTTACCAGTTGCTTTAAATTATTGGTACATCATGATTATCTCTTGGAGATGTGTGTGTGATAAATACAAAGTAATGGAGAATTTAACTATTCTCTTATTGTTAAAGGGGAAATGTGAAAGAGTGTGTAAACAGACTTATGAATTTGTGTGCATTTGTGTGGTGTGTATGTGTGTGCGGTTGTGTTCTATACATATATATATATATATATATATATATGTGTGTGTGTGTGTGTGTGTGTGTGTGTGTGTGTGTGTGTGTGTGTGTGTGTGCATATGTGTGTTTTTGTGTGTTTATGTGTATTCTGTATATGTGCCTGTGGATGCATGCTTACATGTGTCTGTGTGATGGTGTGTGTGAGTGTGTGTGCACACAATACGTGTGTCCTTTACTCTGTCATCTTCTTCCAGCTATTAACCCATAGATTGTCCTACAGTTCAATGTGTTTGATTCATTGCTGACGAGACAGTCTGGTTTGCCTTTTTAGAGTAGTTAACACTCTACCTTGCCTCCAGCCTCCTACCACTCTCACCCATTTCCTCCTGTTCTATACTATCTTGAGTTCATAGGTTCATAGGTTCATAGGTTGGTACTAGGCTATCGGCCCTATGGCCTATACAAGCCTAGCCATAACAATTCCTTGGATATTTCTTCCCACAATATTTAGTTCCCTGGAACCCTGTCTAGCAAGACGACTGACGTGATCCCCGAGGTGAATTTCCTATCTCCCATCCAATTGTCAAGGTTCCTTTTGAAGAGGGCCAAGGAGGTGCTCTGCTTGACATGTATGGGCAGTCTATTCCAGAGTATGTGAAGTCTCTGGGTCAGGAACCTATCACTCTAGCATGTTTTGTTCATTGTGATGACAAGGTTTAGATCCTGGAGCGTGTGGCTCTGAGAGATTGGGATTTCTTTAAGTGGAGCATGTCCAACAGCTCAGTGTTTGACATGGCCTTGTATGTTAAGCAGAGATCACCTCTGAGTAGACGATATGCCACAGAGTTTTTTTAAATGGTCAGCATAGGGCATCTGGTTTAGGTCTGTGATTCATTTAGTGAGGTATTTCTGTGGCCTTTCCAGCTGTTGCAGATGTCTTGTGAGGTATATACCAAATGAGGCATTATACTCTATAATGGGTCTAATGAGGGATGAGTACAGTGGGACAATGTCCTCCTTTTTTCTTGATGAAAAGCCCTTAGTGATGAGGTGTGCCACAAAGAAGGATTTCCTGACTGTTGTGGCGATGTGGTTATCGAAGGTGAGATCACTGTCCACTGTGTCCCTAAGTCTCTCATCACACTTTTGGTGTTTAGTGTACTGCCATCTATGCGGTAATTCACGGGTACATGTTTTTTCCCAAAGGGGATAACTATACATTTCTTGGCATTAAGCTTGAGCCCATGGCTCTGGCATCAAGCATCTGTTTCTGTAAGGCCCTTTTGTAGAATATCCACATCATTTGGTGATTCAATAATGGCTCCCAGTTTGCAGTCATCAGCGAACTTTGGTAGCCAGAGTCCCTTAGTGTTGGCCTGTACTTCAGAGAAGTAGATGTCAAACAAGAGCGCTCCCAGGACTGAATCCTGAGGTACTCCACTTGTCACTTGTCTGGAGCTGGATTTGGAGTCGGCTACTTTTACAGTCTGGGTTCTGTCAGTAAGCCAGTTGGCAACCCATCGAATGACATAGGGATTTATGCCCAGCTTAGTAAGTTTATCTTTGAATCCAGTGTGGGGGATGGTGTCAAAGGCCTTGGCGAGGTCCAGATAGGCTGTGTGGATGTCCTTACCCTCATCCAAAGCTCTGCAAACTGATTAGAAGAAGTCAATCAGGTTCAGAAGACAAGATCGGCCCTTCACAAACCCAAACTGGGTGAGGTCCAGTGTTTGAAGGTTGCCAATGTCTTTGTTTATAAGTTCCATGGTAATGCATTCCATGCCCTTGTAGATCAGGCTCATCAGACTGATGGGACAGTAGTTCCTGGGATCCAAGGTGGATCCCCCTTTGTGGAGTGGGATAACTCTAGCTGTGCACCACTCAGTGGGCAAGAAGCCTGAGGTGAGGCTATGATTAAACATGACACTTAGGTGAGGTGCCAGTTCATATTGTAGTTCATGTAGTACACAGCCCGGGATGTCATCTGGTCCCATGGATACTGTATTCTTAGCTTTGGTGTGTGCAGTTTCTACCAGAGTGTTTTTGGATTTCCTCTCAAATACCCATTCTGGTAGTCCAAGTCCCAGTGGAATGAGAAATATCTTCTGTAGTCTCTGTCATGCTGTTTCACGCTATCCCAAAAACCATTTCGATAGCTTACCTCTGGAATGTTTCCAGCACTCTACTAGCTCTCTTTTCTTGTACGATCTTCAGAAATATACACAGATCTCAATAATTTGGCAATGCTAGGGCCAGATGGAGCATGATTATTGCTACTTTGCTTTTACAGTCTATCTTAAGGATTCTGCTTGCTACTGGCATGGCTCTGCCAGGCTGTCAAACACCCAGAAATACTTTCCTCCTCATTTTCATCAGTTCCTCTCATGCAGGTAACATTTTACACCGTGATCGTTGCCTCGGATATATAATCGTTTGCATTCTCCTAAAGAAAATAATTATTTCTGTCATCTTGCTCCATCTTTCCAATTTCTACACTATAGCACATATATTCTTATCTATTCTACAGTACTACAGCTGTTTATGTCATCTGTGAACAAGCTGAGCCTATTATCTATTTCCTCAAACGCAGCGGACTTACTTGCAATGACCCAGAAATACGGATAACTTTTAAATATTGTTGTTATAAACTTAGAAAGTTGCTAGGATAACAGGTTTTGAGATAGAAAGTCTGAAATTGAAGTACGTGTCATTATTTTCTAATTTCATTCCTAAGATCATCCCAGTGAGTTGCCAGAAAACCAAAAATTTTATGAGGAACAGACTGAAATTTTGAGGAAAAAATCTAGGCATTCTGTGAAAATCTGGACAGTTGAGAAGTATGATTACCTATTTCATCACAGCCCTCTGCACCCTACACTTAAACCAGTATCAAAGTCTGGTCATTTCCTCTCAGTCCTATTCTTAAACTTTGTAGTTGTAGCAGCTGTTCACGTAGGACCATATCAAATGCTTTGATGAAGTCCAACATGACCATATCTGCCAGTGGTCTTCTATAAATTTAGTCTGCAATACAGTCATAAAATTGAATGAGGTCTAACTGACAGTTCTTTCTCACCATAATACTGTGTATATGTTTGTCTGGGAGATGTTTTCATTGTTGGAATGCAAACAGCCTTTCCCCTCAGGATTCTCTGACTTTCCCTATTGTTGCTTTTAGGCTAATGGGACTATTGTTCCATGAATTTTTATGCAGCCCCTCACTCACCCTCTTCAAGCGAAATCTTGACGCGTGGATGGGAAATCACAAATTCACCCCTGGGATCTCTTCTGTGTCCCTGCTAGACAGAGGCACAGTAAACTAATCTTAAAAGGGTACCTTCTGTGACCTACTTTACAGAGGCACAGTAGGCTAATCTAATAGGGAGGTGGAAGCCAAATGCACTCTGGCTAGGCTTATAAATGCCTTAGGGCAGATAGCCTAGTATCTACCTATGAACCTATAAACCTATAACCTTCCAAACTCTGACTTTGGTTTATTCTGTAATGGCTGTTGAAAATCTCTGTCAGGGAATAAATCACATTCTTAAGGGCTTTAGCAGGCATCCAATCTGATCCTGGTGACATCCTCCATTTAATTTGCCAGTACCTAATATGCCTCTTAATTTCACATCCTGGCATTTGTATAATGTTATATTCATTCTTCCCTTACTTATTGTTGATGTACAATACTTGTTTAATACCTCTGTTTTTTTTACTGTAACACAGGTGACCTTCCATTCCAATTTTTGCTTAGACTGGTTAAGTCTGACTTCTTCTTTATGTGAGATTACTTAAAAGCCTATTTCCCTTCTTTAGAACTGATAATTATTCCCTTTTCACTTACTCATTTGCCACCCACACCTCCTCTGTAACCTTTCAGCATGCATGCCTGAACTGGTTGCTTAGAGGATAAAGCCCTGCACACCTCCTCTTTAACCTTTCAGCATGCCTGCTTGAACTGGTTTCTTACAGGATAAATCCCTGATTATGGCACAAGTGACACACCCTCAGTAAGTGGTTTGGACATTGGATATTACAGACAGCAAGGATGGACATACCTAGTCCTGGGAATGATGCACACCCTCTTCCTTGATTCTCAATGGAAGCTGTAGATGTATAGGGTCATTTGCCAAGGCTAAGTCATATGTAGAGGCATGGACAATAAGTCAGTACCTTACCCTGTATGCCTTCCCTCAGAAGGAATGGATGTGTGCAGGAGGCTGGTCCACAGGAACAAAAAACACTCCTCACCTGCAGTACGACACTGTCTCAAGAAGCTTACTAGCTTGAAATATGCCTTTTCCATCTACTTACACTATCTCACCTCTAGTATTTCTTGTCTTCTAGTGACAAGGACATACTCCACATTTTGCTTTTTGCCTCTTCTGCTTACATTTGTGCATAGCTCTAACTACTCTGCACCTGGCTAACTTCGATTGATTTGCTTGTAATAGTCTAACTTATTTTGGAATTCTCTATGTCATTGCATTCTAGGGCAATTTTAAGTTTCCCCTTAAAGTAATACTTTCTTTAACCATTTATAAAATCTCCACCATCTAACAGCCACTTATGTTCCTCTACACCTCTGACTATCCTCTGAACTCCATCTCATCCACATAATCTGACAACATGGTGTGCCCACCTATAATCAACCCCTCCGTCCCTCCACTGTGCACATACCACTTTCTCAGAATCTTCCCTCATAAATCAGTACCTCCATCCCAGGTACTGTTGTAGAAGATATGCACACTGTCTGCCTGCCTTTCATGCCTTATTTTGTATGTTAAACAGAAACTGCAGTTTCTAAATATGGACTTCCAAGTGACCTACAGAGTGACAGCCAGTCTGTACCATCTCTTGAGTCCAGTTCCCTAACTGTTGGTCCCAGCATATGTTGCTTTCATTCTCGATTATCCTTGCTCATCATTCTGCAGGAATCATTACAAAGCATAATAATTGTTTAGCGGCACATGGAAATTAAAAAAAAAGTCTAATGCACACCTCTAAACTTATTTTAAAACTATACCACCTTTCTATCCATACTGTCCTCCTCACAGTTTTACTGCCTGTATCATGCCCTGACATATAGTGGTGCTGCATTCTACAGTAAAGGCAGTAAGGACTAAAACAGTAGCACAGGCTACCTGGGACAAATGCAGACTAATTCATGGGTTATCTGTTTGTCTTTGTGCTTTCTCATACAGTTTGTTGGATAACACATGGGGATATAATGATCAGTGCATTTTGTTGCTGAACTTACAAAGCAGAGTGACTGAGAAGACGAATGTGGGAAATGTTTTCTGCTCTCCGTAATAATGCGCTATTATAATATTTGTTTTTAGATACTTTCAGTTCTGTATACCACTATCAGTAATGTATTTGCTACATTGTTTTACTTTTCAGTTATTCAGTACAATATAAAACACAAAAGACACTGTAACACAGACATGATATATGTTTTATTGGACTAACATATATTTTGTAATTACTCGAGTTTTCAGGATAGCAAGAGTCTATCATCAGTAGTTACTAAAGTTTTCAAATTTTATGTTTCAGTTTTCATTTTATTTGATCCTGAATCACACCATTTGTGGAATTTGAACTCCATTTATTTATTAATTTAGTTAGTTAATTTTTGGCTAACTTTCAAGGTTAGTCATTCTGGTGATTGATTCTCGGACAATTTTATTTTCCAGTCCTTAGCTGGTATGGTTTTGTGTTGACCGGAGTTTCTGTATAGATCTGTATGATTTTCTTTTTTCATGAACTGTTTTACAATTTCTTCTTCTTCTTTCTTATAAGTTCATGATTTTGGATATTAAGTTCATATGCTGGGATAGTCCACAGTCTGTAACCTAACCTGTTCTGGTTGGAACTAGTGCCTGTTGTAGAGTTGCCATGCTTCTTCTTGGATTAAATATTAAGGCACTATAGTCCTTCATCCTCTTATATTGAGTTCAGATGTATTTATTCACTGTGAATATTGCTCAACATAACTCAAAACCAGAGACAATACAGACCATCAGCTTTGCATTGCATCATATGATGATGCTTTTTTTATGAAGCTGCTAATTCAAAGCAGTTTGTGATAGTACTAGTGCATGCAGGTATCCTACATATAATGATGAGACAGTGGAACAAAATGGTAAAACATGGTTTAGAATGAAGAAACAAATAATAGAAAATAGAATTTTTGTTTATTTTTGGTTTTGGAAACAACTTATATCTCATCTTTTTTCAGGATGATGGAAGAACATTTTAGAAGGCAGGGCAATGTGGTGGCAAGTGCATTTTGTGCCCCATATTTCATCATGGCTTAATGAAGCACCTTATATGTGCCTTTTAAAAAAAGAACAAATATGGTTTAGGCACTGCACTGTTTAATGTAATTACAGTGGATTAACTGTGGTTAATTATTACACAGATATATTTGTAACTGGTCAGTTGTATTTTGCCACATTTTTAACTTTCATTTATACAGCAGTTTTTAGTGTACTGTTTAAGATTTTGATTCAGTCAGTCATATGACATGAGCTGACGCTGATGTAAGTAATTTATTCTGATGAAGTCTGTGAGTTC